>NW_026598067.1:0-7500 GCF_029784155.1 Uranotaenia lowii
AGTTGGTTTGCTGTAACATCATGTTCGGCATTTCCCCCAATCAGTGGTTTTTTTGGCGTTTTGGTAAGTATGTTATGAATATTTTGAAAATCATATATTCAACTCAATCATTTTTTAGAATCGTTCAGCAATGTCCAGGTGTCATGCTCCTGGTTGCTCCAGTAGATTGAGTCGATTTGGGGTCATTTTAGAATTCTTCAAACCCTGGGGTCTTCAAAGCTTCGTCTTGGTCTAAAACTCATCCATGATTTTTTGCAGAATTTTTATGTAACGTTTACATGAGTAAATTTGAACTTTAGGGTTTGTATGGGAAAATTGAATATTTTGTTCTGAAAAATCAACATAATTTTTGTTTCTTCTGTGGAGCCGAGCCAGGTGATAGTTTTTGTGCCAACATATAAATTTCCTTAAGAAAATTTTCCACTGAACAACTTTCTTGAAGACCGTAACTGCGTATCTTATTGGGCGAAAAAGTTATTGGCTGTTTACCAGGGGTATGTCTTTTCGCATCGATAAACAATAAATTCAATTGACATCACTGCTGGACCCTCGCGAAATATTGCATGAAAAGTAGTCTTGCACCAAAAAACCTTCGGATAGTTTGTTTGGATATCGTTTTTTTCATCGGTTTCCGTCGAACAGGAAGATCCGTACGCAATTTTTTGGTCAAAGTTACAACAAGTAATAAACTAAAGATATGTCTATTTGCTCCAAGCACTTCAGTGTGAATTCGTACAGCTGCGAAGGGAAGAAAGGCTAGAAAGGGGAAAAGCGCTACTCAACTTCATCGAACATCTCAAAAGCGCACATGCGGAGGAAGTTGGGCTACTGCAGCGTATTTTGTGTTGACGAGAAAACTTCAACCATTACGGACCTGAAACGAGAGTTGACAAAAATGGAATTTAAAGAAAAAGAAAACCTGAAATATATCATAAAATTGGAAACACAGATTGAAGCTCTTCAGAAAACCCTACGTGATATCCCGGTAGTTAATTCCAGTCAGATTCTGGATAAAGCTTCCATGTTGATGCTGATGAAGCATGTTGATTCCAGAATTCATCAAAAATCAAATCGATTTGATGCTTAGTCTGAAATCACGTGTTATGTGGCCAAATGAAGAGCCAGCTCTAGGATTCACTCCAAGATAGTTCAGCGCTCCAGGGTATGACTTGCTGTTAAAAAGCTACACTTCCCTCTACCATCACTAAGCTGTTCGAGATCATATGTTGCGAAGATCGACATGCGCCAAGGGTTCTTGAATGAAGTGTTGCTGATGATGAGAGCAAAATCGGAAAATCTATCCGAAAGAAACAAAGTGTGCGTCCTTCTATACGACAAAATGGCGTGTAACGAAGTTTATGTGTACGATCGACAAGACGATGATGTTCTCGGAGCTAATTCAAAAATGCAGGTGAAAACAATTACCTATGTTAAAATTGTTTATGCTAAATTATTTAATCAGTAAGCTCGTAAAATTACAGATACCGGCTAACAGTTGTTAACTCTACTATTTTCTCATCAGAATTACCATCATTTTTCTATTTTCTTAGGTCATTTTAATGCGCGGTCTTTTGCGGACTATAAAGTTCCAATTTTTGTAGGATTTGACATTTGTATGACCACTCAGCTTTTAACTCATGCTTTAGTGAAGTCCTATGAAGCTGGATATGATGTTGTGGCAGCTGTATCCGATTGTGCTGGTGGAAATACTGCCATTTGGTCAGCTGCGTTTGCCACCAAAAACGACCACTTCATTAACCATCCCTCAACAAATCATGAGGTTTATTTGTTCGCTGATGCTTCTCATCTTCTCAAACTGTTTCATAATTGGCTCTTAGCCACTGGTTTTAAGACCAAAGATGGCACTATGATCACTCAATTGCCACTACGCCAGCTAGTTGTGGAAGGAAATGTGGAGGCATCTGACACATTTTTCCTTAAAAAAGTGCACCTTTACTGCAATAGAGGAGAACGCCAAAATGTTAAGTTAGCAGTGAACCTCTGTTCACGAAAATGCTCAGTAGCGTTACAACGTCGAGTGGGAACACCGGAAGCACATGTACTGGCAAATATGCTAATGATTGTGAATAATTGGTTCGATATTTTCAACTCTCGATTTCCAAACGAAGCACCGAAACTTAAAAAACCGTATGGTTTTTGCTTGCAAGAGCAGAACGAAGCGTTGGATGATATGCTAGAGCTTATGCGAAACATAAGTCCAACGAACAAAAACTCTATACAGGTAATTTAGTGCAATTTTTTTCATTTTTCATGATTTAATTTCTTTTATTGATCACTAGCTGACCCGTTGTGCTTTGCTACACCTTCCGGAAATAAATGTTTTGTAAAAATTTAGATTTTAGAGAGCATTGTTTTAAATCAAACCTCATCGTACTTCAGAACCAACAACTTTGAAATGAGAGCTGCAGCTGCAGTTCTGAATAGCAATCCAAAGATGGTATATATTATTTACTGATCTCTAAACTCGTTTTTCAAGATCTGAAATTTGTACTTTGTACCAAAAAAAAACCTTTTTAAATATGGTCCCCTCTTTGAAAAGCTCTTTATCTTAAATTTACATGGGAGCTCTCCCATCTTTTTCAATTTCGTCCCCCACTGCTTGAAGAAGGTAGGCAAATTTAACAAACAACACTTATCATGGTAATCAAAAATATATTAAATTAGTTATGTATTAAATACAGTGCAAATTTCTTTTTTTAAATAAATTTACTACGGTAAACATATAAATATTTAAAAAAATATCAGTTGCATCACTAAATAAGTTCTCAGCGTTTTTTTATTTTCTCTTTGAAAGTCAAATGTAGGCTAAGTTTACATTTGTCCCGTATATTGGGGCAAGTGTCAATGCAAAGCTCATTTTCAGATGCGTCAGAGTAATGGCTTTAAAATGGATTTAATACGAATTCCTGTTTTTGTTCTATCAAGTTTCACTGATATATCTGCAGTATTCCTGCAATATAAATTTATGTTTGTTACTCCACTTTTAAGGGGGGGGTAGGGTCTAACACTTTCAAAAAATCGATTTTTTTATTTTTTTAATTTCTTATTGTAAAACATTTCAAGAATGTTGTGTAAAATTTTCAAGTCAATTGAAGCAAAACTGTAGAAGTTATAGGCCTTTCCTCCTACTATCTAATACTGCAAGAAAGCAAGAGCAGAAACTTCAAACGCGTTTTTCTCGAAAGCACATTTTTAAAGTCCGTGGACATCGTCATTTGAAAGCTACTTATCCGATTCTTTTCAAATTTGGAACATATTTTCTACATATAAAATGCCAGACCCCAACGTTTTTCTTTTTTGATTTTTTCACTTTGGGGAGATTTTACAGGTGAAAAATGGCGGATTTTTAAGTGAAAAATCGTAGTTTTTACTTCAAACAGCCACAAAAATTTCATAAAAATATTTTTGAGTTAAATAAAAACGTTGGGGTCCAGAAAAACATCTATTAAAAATATTTTGCTCTGATTTTTTGACTTCAGATGATTCTGTGCTGAGATACAGTGTCCACCGCAAATCCTGTTTTCTAAAAGGCATCCTCGAAAATGCTCCGTCACCGGCTCATTTTTCAATATTTTTCTACGAAAAAATTACTAAATGTTCTTTCAACAATGCTTTGTATAATGCAAAAAATTTTAATACATTTGTTTGAACGATAGCTCTAGAAAAAAATCATGAAAATGGTGTTTTTTATACCCGTTAGACCCTACCCCCCCCTTAACGAATGCTGTTCAAAGGGAATGACCTTCATTTACAAAGACATTTAAGAATTTTCAATATCCCCTGCAGTTTCAACATTCGGAATACCCATTCTTGTCTTTCCAACATATTGCATCATTTTGAAGATGAATTTCTTAAAAGTTCGACGTTTGCCCTTGCCCCACCGTGTAAGTTGACAGAAGGGAATATTGTTTTTATCATTTTAAGGGTAAACTAAAAATTTCTCTTAAAAATTTTGCGTCCAGTTGAATATCAGTTCTAAAGTCTCGCGAAGCGGATCAAAAATCTCTTTTATGCAGCCATGTAACACAAAAACACTTTTCATATTAAGTACGTACTTGAATTGGTATGTAAGCAAAAAGTACGATGGTTTTTACAGAATTATTTAAAATAAAAAGCTCCCATTTTCATTTCTAAAATCGTTTCAGTTGTGTATTTGGGCCGAAGTAAAAATTTCTAGAAGAAAACATAATTTTTAATTTTTTTTAACAGATAAAGTTGAACGTTTGAACATGTTCTAATGTTCCTTGAATGAAAAGTCGACTGCTACCTAAATTAACACGAACTAAATTTGGAAGCATTTTTGCAAATCTTTCAATTGGTTTTGATTCGATTGATAAAATACCAATCCGTGTCACATCTAGGCGTCATTTATTACCACGTGCTGTGTACAAATTAAATAAGCAAGAAAAAAACACATCTAGGTTGCATATCGCCCCACGTGTTTGAGAAACAGGCGCCTTATTGTTAAATTTTCCAGCAATCAATGAACAGTGTGCTTTGGTTACTATCCTCTTGCGTCGACGTTTGCTCGCCCATGGAGACGAAAAACAAACCCCAGGTTGAGAAATACGCGCCAAAATATTCCTACTGATCAGTATGCTATGCCTGGGTTACTTTCCTTTTGCCTGGGTTACTTTCCTTCTCAAGAAAATGGATGTCATGACTTTAATTTGTTTCGAAAAACTACAAATTTTGTATGGAAGCCTCTCCTTCCTTAAGTCGGATGGAGTTGTAACTATTATAGAAACCACCGCCGGCCCCAAAAACCCTCGGATGCCAATTTTGACGATGATCGGTTCAGTAGTTTCCGAGTCTATAGGGAACAGACAGACAGACAAACATTCATTTTTATATATATAGATTTCATTTGTTCCAAAAAGCAATAATAATGTCAATTAATTCGCTTAAAAACTTGTTCGAAAACATGCAGCGGAGGTTTGATATTAAATATATTATGACCGCCAAACTCAATCAAGATGCGCTTGAGGGTTTGTTTGGCATAATCCGTACAAGAGGACGTGGGGACGATCATCCTTCACCCCTGGAAGCGCCTCGTAGATTGAAAATTATCATCCTCGGAAAAAGTTAATCCCACGTAACGAGTGGTCAGTGTACATATGACCAACACGAAGGAGACGAATTTTCATTAGTGGAAGTTTTGGGAACGATGAAAAAAGAGGGCCGAGATGCAACTGCACAGGAATCAGGACACATTAGATATTCAACAAGAACTCATCGAGTTTTAAAACGGGTCAGAAACTCAACAAGACCATGAAAATTCATTCAAGTTTGTTACTGAAGATGATGGCTTCGAATATGTCGCTGGAGCCGTAGCAAGAAAATTTAAGCAGGAATATCCTTGTGTTGGGGATTTCACATATAAGGAAAAACAATCATTGTTCGATCATCCTGCAGTACTCGTTCATGATTATGCGAAACTTACAAACTATGTAGATCAATTATCGCTCGGTGGCTTGTGCAAACTAAGTCTAAAATGGTTAGAAGAAGCCCGTCTGTTAGAGAGAGAATTTAAGTTCTATCACAAAGATCACATTTAGAAGGAAACAAATGTTGTTGCTCACGTCAGTCGGTTACTTCATGTTAAATATGCACAAATTCCATTTCCACTCATAGAGTATTTCACTGGTTTGCGAACGTATACCAGAAAAGTCATGCTTAATAGATTGATTAAAGAAGAAAACTATCTAAGAAATATGCTTATAAGGGTATATACGGACGATAGTATTGGCGAAAAATTGGCCTCAGCCATAACCTCAAATTTTGATTTGCTGGCGGCCTCACCAGTGATGCTAGGTGCTTTACTCATATCAGTATTTGCTTTGTTTTAAACTAATTATGATATTTCTGAATTGATTAAATTTTTTAACCATCAACAGCTAAAAATTTGAATACATTACGGGGCGTCCCTAAATGGATATATGTAGATAAGCCATCTTTTGTTAATGTTAAGGTGAATTCAAAACATCTGAATTAAAGTTTCATGTACTGCTTGGTAGATTAAAAGCAGAGTTGTTTCTAACTTCTAAACGAATGCAAAATCATTCACTGTTACAAACAAGTAAATTAATGAAAGCCCCGTCTATGTTGACTTTGGAAAAAATCGCCTACATGCTCTGATTATTCTAAACATATCCACATAATTCGCTACATCGTTTAAGTGTGCGATACATTAGGTTGTTGTTTCGTTCAGATGAATGATGCGTTTGATTTCACATTCGAATAGAAATCTACCGGCCCTTCTCAATATCGATTCTGTTCTCTCATGGTTTGAGGCTAGGGCTGAGGCCTCCTGCTAAGGTGGTGTTCGTGTAGAACTGTCAATATATCCTAATAGATTGAACAAACCGGGAAGTAAGGCAGACAAAAAGCTCAAAAAAATATTCTTTAAATTTGATTTATTGTCATTAATAAATGTTATAAACTTGTATTAAAAACATGATCATAAATCTAAAAACTGTGTCGCATTTTGTTTTCCCTTAAATTTGGAAATTTCTATCAATATGGTACTTTCTCTATAACATAATCGATTTTGACAAACGGTGACAATTATGATTGCTTATTCCATGGAAAACTAAAAACATATGTGGTTTCAGCTTCAAAATATTATTATGCTTACGACTAATCATACATTCTGAACAAAACACTTTCCTGGGTATGATTGTCACAGTTTGTAACAATCGGCTAGCTCAGACGATTTTTACTCAGGATCGGCTTTCCACTTACCAAAGGCGGACAAACGACCAACGGTTATTGCAATCAAACGGCGGACTTGGGCAGAACAAAACGCAAAACAGGAAGAATTTCGGATTGGTGTGTAACGACACAGTAGGATACATTTTTTAACATTTATTGGGGGGGGGGGGGGGGGGGTTTACATAGTTTTAGGAAAAGGATTGTTGCTTTTTAGGAGCGGTTGCTCGTACCTGGCATTCCGAGGTGGTAGCACGTGGTGCGTCAAGCAGGATCCGACCACGAGGTAGGCTGGAACCGGAAGTGGCTTGGTAGTGGTTCGGCCACCCGGCTGTCCTCGCTTCTGCTTCGCTCGGTCTTGTCGTCCTCAGGCCAAGGGTTGTAGACTAACCCAACGATCGGTCGCCCCGGACGGTTTTGGCGGCTGGTTTGCAGTTGATAGGAGGGCTGATGGATGCTGATGGTGTTAGTCGAAACCCGTTGGACGTGGACGATATGCCAGGTCCCACGCTTGCCCGAAACGGTCAGAAAACCAGATATATGGAGCAAGACAGGGCCCTGGACACTTCGGCGAACTCCTGGTAGTGCACGTGTAGTGGAGTCCGTAAAAAGCACTCGGACCAGAACAATTGGCGTCCGTTCTGTTTCGCAGCCCAACACTTTATGCCGTTGACAGCTTGAAACCGCTAGTTCCTTTTCCTTTCGCCAGTGTTGCTAATTTGGCTTTGCAACCTCAACCGACCCATGCAGCAACAGTTAGGGAAAAGG
>NW_026598068.1:0-11957 GCF_029784155.1 Uranotaenia lowii
CCTTGGTACCCACCTCGTACTGTTTAGCACTATCCTGTGACAGTGTGAGATATTAGATGAGATATATTCGCGCTAGTGCGCTTCACGGCAGTACTCGTTACGAATCCACTTACATGCAAGGACTTCAACAGGACTTGTGTGAGAATCTTGAGTCATTGCAAGGGGATGTCGGTTCTCAAGTCGCTAGAGGAGAGTTCGACGTCGTCTCGTAAGGATGACAGGTTTTGCTGGTCTCGTCAATGCGCACTAGCGCGAATAGACCTCCAACTATTGAAGCATAGTAGGAGGTATACAAGGAGTCACCACGGGATCTAAAAGGTCCCGAAACGCAAAACGAGTTGTCGATTGCACTTCCTCCGGTTGCATCAGCAGTTCAAGGACATGACCCCCAGAACCGTGTGTCGGACGCTTACATCTCAGACACCTGGATATCCTGGACCTGGTTCTGTCAACGGCCTCTAGTGGGTTTTGCCGTATACCTGCAATCGCCGGATTTGCAGACACGTTCCCACTCTAGATCACGGGAAGGTAGAACTACATCCCAGAGCCATTGGTTATAAGTTTTATGAGTCGTCAGGCTGTACAGATCGCCATTTTGTATGAAATATAAGGCCGAGCGAATAGTTTAGGGCATCTGGCCTTTGGGTCGTCGAGCCATATAAGCTATCAATTTATAAAATTGTAGGGTTGTATACTTGTATGGGCTCTCATGTCGTACAGTTTACCAGGCCGTATAGATCATCTAGTCGTGTGTGTTATAAATTATGATATGTTGAAAAGTTGTTTGATAAGAATTGCTTTGAAATCAGGCCGTCCTTTTCGTTAGAATGTACAGATCTTTCCGCCATATACATTGCCAGGCCTAATAGATTGCCAAACATAAATCGATTTATGGTCCTGAAAATCGTCATGCCGTATAGACTGTCAGGTTTCATAGGCTGTCTTTCAACGGCTGCATAGATCGAAAACCATCAGTCACAGGTGTAAATGTATAAACTGTCATTGGTAGGCCGTATGCTTTTATTTGAATTTAAAAAAAAATACTTTAATTTCATCCATCTAAATTCCCTTAAATTGACAATGTTTGGCAAAATACTCAGAAGTGATTCCCTCGAACACGGGCCCATTGGAACACCAATATGAACTTTAATTTACCATGGGTACAAAACAATTAAACTAACCCTGGAATGAAAGAAAAATATAACGTAGACTTGGAATTTTGGTTTGGTAATTATATTATTAATTATTGTCTGTGATTATATGTTATTTCGGGAAATGATGGTTAAAGAAGAACAAATCCATTTTGATCACTTTTTCCAAGTTCTCATTTCAGTTTAGTGTTTGTTTTTTTTTTTGTATTAGCTCAGATGTCGCCACTTAACGTTCTGTAATTTTGATAAAAAAAAATTTGGAAAATAAATATTTAAGAAAATAATCTATAATACAAAAATGAACTTCTGTCTGTCTTGCTGTGTGTTCATTTACCTAATACCAAAGTGGACATATGGAGTTTAGTGCTTTAGGCACAATTTTCCCGCACGTTTGGATAACGTGCCGCTATTAAGCCTACCCCCATTCTGATATTGATACATACATAAATTCTATTTCTTTCTAAAGCGACGAAAATTACACCAATTGGGAGTTATCCGACACCGTATTCATACTTTTTGGAAGAATCCAAGAGATTTTACTTTCATAGCTTTCAAATCGTTGCCAGCGACAATATTTTCCAGTTCTCTCATTGGTCAATATTACTTAATTTCCATCTGATTTGTAGCCATCTGGATGCTAGTTGCAGAGAGAACATAATGATGATTTTCTCACAAATCATTTCAAAATTTTCAAACATGGCGGACCTTCTATCATATCCGATTTAAACTGACTTCAAAGAACATTTTATACGAGCTTTCCACTATGCAGTTGGGATTGCGATTCGCAACACATTGTAAACGACTTAAGTTATCATTTCTGATACGATTGTGCTTCTGCCATTTTTTGCTGCTGACTTCAGCAGCTCATTAAGCGGGCCATAGACTAGTACACATTTGTGCAAATGCGATGAAATTCGATTAAATTCTGTCGCTGTGAATACGATTTGCATCGTGTATGGCACTGTTTGAACGATCGCACAAACGATTTGAGTAAAATCGGTCGGGATCAAAATATTTTGTACAAACCACCCCTTGTGGCATAATATACGGTGCTGTTTTTACAAACTTCAGGCCATTTACTTAGGCCATTTATTTATGGGTGGAGGTGATTTTTTGTTATTACTGTTGCTGTTTTCGCGCGCAATCGTTTGTGTTCACGTGAAATTTGTTTGCATCGTGTGTGGGTCAGCATAGAATTAAGCAATCGTCGTGGAATCATCGCATTTTGTCCAAATGTGGTGTGCCACATGGGTGGTTATTCGGGAACGAGAAATGTTTCTATGATTTGGGACCCCTATCCCTTCGATTGGGAAAATACAAAAGGGGCAGGGGATCTCCCATACAATTTAATGCATTATTCGATAAGTAATCATGCAAATGAAACCTTATTTTATATAGGATGGTATTAAGTTACGAGAAATGTTTCTACGATGATTTGAGACCCATCCTTCCATCCACCGCGGGGACGAGAATGGGGGAGGAAGTTTCCCTTACCATTTTTTGCATAACTCGAGAGCTAATGGAGGGGGGGGGGGGGTGTACGAGAAATGATTCTTTGTTTATTTAAAAACCATTTCCTCCTTCCATTGGGGGGATAAGAAAGATGGAGGGGAGCTTTGTACAAATTTTTACATAACATGAAAACTTATCATGCGAATTTATAGGAAAAAAATATTCGAGTACGAAATATGTTTCTAGTTTTTTTTGTAGGGTAGATTCCATACAGTGGACAGACGGGAATGGGGGAGGAGGCGCCTATAAACTTTTTTCGCTTAGTCTTAAAAACTTTTCAACTAAAAGAAACCCTATTTTAAATAACAGGGTATTTGTATACAAAAAATATTTTTACTTTAAGGATTTAATTCTTAAATTTTAGATTCTTTCAAAGGAGAAACGAGAAGAAAGAGAGTATATAACACGAAATTTTGTCATGCAAATGGAGCAAAATGTGACATGAAACATAACATTTGGTCCCCACATTGGAGGGGAGAGATGCAAATACAAACCAGTTCAGATTTCAGATTTAAAACGATGATTAAAAACCAATTTCAGATCAAGTTTTGAAAACAAAAATTAATTTAGAAAGTCTAGTCTTTGTATTGAAATTATAATCTCATATTACATCTTTCTATGTAAAAACATCGAAAATTAATTACAAACGATTTTTTTTTTCACACATTTTAATGACTTTTAGAAGGTCTAGCAAAGCACACCGTGTCAGCTTGTTCAAAATTAATGCTAACTTAAGGGGGGGGTAGGGTCTAACGGGTAAAAAAAAACACCATTTTCACGATTTTTTTCTAGAGCTATCGTTTAAACAAATGCATTCAAATTTTTTGCATTATACAAAGCATTGTTAAAAGAACATTTAGTAATTTTTTCGTAGAAAAATATTGAAAAATGAACCGGTGACGGAGCACTTTCGAGGATGCCTTTTAAAAGACAGGATTTGCGGTGGACACTGTATCTCAGCACAGAATCATCTGAAGTGAAAAAAATCAGAGCAAAATATTTTTAATAGATGTTTTTCTAGACCCCAACGTTTTTATTTAACTTAAAAAAAATTTTATGAAATTTTTGTGGCTGTTTGAAGTAAAAACTACGATTTTTCACGAAAAAATCCGCCATTTTTTACCTGTAAAATCTCCAGAAAGTAAAAAAACAAAAAAAGAAAAACGTTGGGGTCTGGTATTTTATATGTAGAAAATATGTTCCAAATTTGAAAAGAATCGGATAAGTAGTTTTAAAATGACGATGTCCACGGACTTTAAAAATGTGCTTTCGAGAAAAACGCTTTTGAAGTTTCTGCTCTTGCTTTCTTGCAGTATTAGATAGGAGGAGATAAAGCCCTATAATTTCTTCAATTTTGCTTCAATTGACGTGAAAATTTGACACATCATTCTTGAAATGTTTTACAATAAGAAAATAAAAAAATAAAAAAATCGATTTTTTTAAAGTGTTAGACCCTACCCCCCCCTTAACTAAAACCTTGTAACATTTTGAAACGGTTTCCATGAATAGAGTCCAACAAGGATAGAAAAATGCTTTCACCTGGCAGGTCGAATATAGATTCTCAAGACATTATGCCAAAAATGACATACAATACACACAACGCTAAACTTTTTCGACTGGTTTTGAATTGTTTTGGATCAGCATAAAGAATTGATTTCATTCTAAAACTCTTCCACAAAACAGCAAACGGAAGCTTTAAGATGCTATTTTGTCAATATATATTTTTTTGTCACATGTGGATGAATATTGACGGATATTCTGCAACAACTGCCATATTTCTATTTCAAAATCTCAACAATTTTAGGATACGATTTCCAGCATAGCAATTGATCTCTGCTTTATCAAGTTTGTCGAAGAATGAACATATAAAGTGAAACTAAGATCAAATCAAAATTGTAGAAATGGGAATTCGGGAAGATTTCTTGTCACCATATTGAATCTTTGCCCTGGACCAACGAGAACAAAATCCAGCCAGCCAACCGGCCTTGATGGTTGACAAAAAATTCGTTCCTCCACTCATGAATATGCAAATTGTGTCCCGGTCCTGGTTAGTACCTACTCGAAAAACTCGGGCCGAAATCAGAAGCTCTCTGCACCGGCTCCGGCTCTGGGAATTGAAATTCCGGATTTGTTTCTTGGTGGGCACTTTTTTTACGGAAAGAAGAAAAATTTGTTCGGACAAATCTTCGCCTCGAACTCACACAGGATGGAATTAGGTTCGAAGTTTTTGTGCCTTCGAAGGACAGATCAGACAGTCAGACTGATTCTGGGATGTTCAGATGGGAGGATTTCTGGTTCCATATTTTCGTTTATCGGGCTTCGGGTTGAAACCGGGAAACAAGTCCCTCTAGGATGAGACTTTTTTTCCTTCTATTTTGCTGTTTTCTCGGGTACTTATCACTATCGGAAATCCTTGCAATAACGAGGCTGGAAAAGTGTTTTGGGATTTTTGATTTTCCCATCCCTTCGACCATCCGGTTGGTTTAGCTCCGGGTTAGTTTCCGAGAAGCTTTGCACTCATTTTGGCCCTTGCATTTTTGGAGTTTGTCGATTGAATTAAGCCGAAGCACTTGCTTGATTTCAATCTGACCAATTGTTTATGGAAATGGGCGAACGTTGTTGAAGTCATCGTTGAAGCACACTCGAGAATTAAATTGAATACCTTGGTAAGCAAGTTTTCGTGCTCGGGATCTGTGCTTTATGTTAAAAAAAAACAATTTTTATTGAATGAAATAAAATCCTTAGAAGGTTATTTAATTATGCGTTGAAAATTGCCTTTTATCTTCATAATCCTTGGACCCAAATGTCCCTCCACTATGAATGCTCAATGCTGGAATTCAGCCATAAACCATAATCATTAATAAAAATCACCGTTACCATTTTTATCAATTTTCGCCTGGACTATTCCGAGGCTCCAGCTCAGTTATCCCAAACATGCCAGGTATAGAATGAACCTTTTTTATTAATTTTCCGTTGTAAAATAAATCGTCTGACTTTTTCCAAAGCCCCTTGTCGCAGAGGGGAAAAACATTCGGAAAAATCTGCTCCATGGCTTTGGGGGGTGTTTTTCTCGGACCATTCCACTTTATTTTTTTCCTTTTGACCCAAAAGCCTTCCGGAAAGAGAAAATATTTCCAACGAAACGGGGCCCCCCGAAAAATTCCGACAATGATCATCGGTTGGGCGGATGAAATATTACGGTCCTGGGATCTGGTAGAATTAGGTCCTGCCAATGAAGGAAACTCTCAAAAAAATAGAAGGTGGATTGAGGTGCGGCAGGTTTTCCGAGATGAAGGAAAGCGCCAATCTAAGCGGCACTTTCGCTCGGTGTCGGTGCGGGTGAAAATATTTGAAAAATGTGCTGCCGGGATCGAGGGCAATTAATCAGGTCACGAAAGTTGGGTGTGATTTCGCTTTTCCTGCTGCTGACAATTTGTTAAAGCCAATTTGGGACAAATGCTTCGATTTGGCTGGCCTTTTCCTTTAAAAAGCAAAGGACATAATTTAAAAAAACATTCAGAAATTACTACTATAAATTTTAGTGAATAATTCATAGACTATGGAATTACAAAGAATAAAAATTTAAACGAAAGTTTACAAAAAAAATCAAAAAATAATAGAGATAACACCTACAAATGACACTCAAATAACAAAAAATTCACACAAAAACAATGCCCTAAAAGAAAAAAAACAATGACAATAAAACTGTCACAGATATCAAAAATACTCCGAATATAACTGAAATTAGGCACACATATTTCAAATGACTAAATGATATAGTCAAATTTCCACAAAAATTACACCGAAAACCACAAAAAAGTTACGGAGTTATATAAAAATAAGCTTTTTTTCTGGTTCAACTGTACTTCTTGGGAAATTTGTTTGTACTTTTGTGTAATTTTGTGTCATTTCTGTGTAAGTTTTTCGTAACTTCCGTGTAACTTTTTTTAAATGAAATTTTTGCATAAATTTCCTACGCAAAAAAAAAATAACTCGAAACTTTGACAAATATTTCCAAATACTACACATCAAAACTCACAAAGCGTGCTCTTCTAAAATACACCATGTTTACAAAAATTGTTTGAAACAATGGAAATTTATCACAAAATAACTGGAACTGATAAAACTCCAATTGCTTCCACTCTCTGGGCCAATTTTTTTTCTTCTAATGGTGTTTTCCCATGTTTTTTCGTTATTTTTTGTTTTTTGTCATTTTTGTCACTTTTGTCATTTTTGCCATTTTTGCCATTTTTGTCATTTTTGTCATTTTTGTCATTTTTGTCATTTTTGTCATTTTTGTCATTTTTGTCATTTTTGTCATTTTTGTCATTTTTGTCATTTTTGTCATTTTTGTCATTTTTGTCATTTTTGTCATTTTTGTCATTTTTGTCATTTTTGTCATTTTTGTCATTTTTGTCATTTTTGTCATTTTTGTCATTTTTGTCATTTTTGTCATTTTTGTCATTTTTGTCATTTTTGTCATTTTTGTCATTTTTGTCATTTTTGTCATTTTTGTCATTTTTGTCATTTTTGTCATTTTTGTCATTTTTGTCATTTTTGTCATTTTTGTCATTTTTGTCATTTTTGTCATTTTTGTCATTTTTGTCATTTTTGTCATTTTTGTCATTTTTGTCATTTTTGTCATTTTTGTCATTTTTGTCATTTTTGTCATTTTTGTCATTTTTGTCATTTTTGTCATTTTTGTCATTTTTGTCATTTTTGTCATTTTTGTCATTTTTGTCATTTTTGTCATTTTTGTCATTTTTGTCATTTTTGTCATTTTTGTCATTTTTGTCATTTTTGTCATTTTTGTCATTTTTGTCATTTTTGTCATTTTTGTCATTTTTGTCATTTTTGTCATTTTTGTCATTTTTGTCATTTTTGTCATTTTTGTCATTTTTGTCATTTTTGTCATTTTTGTCATTTTTGTCATTTTTGTCATTTTTGTCATTTTTGTCATTTTTGTCATTTTTGTCATTTTTGTCATTTTTGTCATTTTTGTCATTTTTGTCATTTTTGTCATTTTTGTCATTTTTGTCATTTTTGTCATTTTTGTCATTTTTGTCATTTTTGTCATTTTTGTCATTTTTGTCATTTTTGTCATTTTTGTCATTTTTGTCATTTTTGTCATTTTTGTCATTTTTGTCATTGTTGTCATTTTTGTCATTTTTGTCATTTTTGTCATTTTTGTCATTTTTGTCATTTTTGTCATTTTTGTCATTTTTGTCATTTTTGTCATTTTTGTCATTTTTGTCATTTTTGTCATTTTTGTAATTTTTGTCATTTTTGTCATTTTTGTCATTTTTGTCATTTTTGTCATTTTTGTCATTTTTGTCATTTTTGTCATTTTTGTCATTTTTGTCATTTTTGTCATTTTTGTCATTTTTGTCATTTTTGTCATTTTTGTCATTTTTGTCATTTTTGTCATTTTTGTCATTTTTGTCATTTTTGTCATTTTTGTCATTTTTGTCATTTTTGTCATTTTTGTCATTTTTGTCATTTTTGTCATTTTTGTCATTTTTGTCATTTTTGTCATTTTTGTCATTTTTGTCATTTTTGTCATTTTTGTCATTTTTGTCATTTTTGTCATTTTTGTCATTTTTGTCATTTTTGCCATTTTTGTCATTTTTGTCATTTTTGTCATTTTTGTCATTTTTGTCATTTTTGTAATTTTTGTAATTTTTGTAATTTTTGTAATTTTTGTTATTTTTGTAATTTTTGTAATTTTTGTTATTTTTGTTATTTTTGTTATTTTTGTAATTTTTGTAATTTTTGTAATTTTTGTAATTTTTGTAATTTTTGTAATTTTTGTAATTTTTGTATTTTTTGTATTTTTTGTCATTTTTGTCATTTTTGTAATTTTTGTAATTTTTGTAATTTTTGTAATCTTTGTAATTTTTGTAATTTTTGTAATTTTTGTAATTTTTGTAATTTTTGTAATTTTTGTAATTTTTGTAATTTTTGTAATTTTTGTAATTTTTGTAATTTTTGTAATTTTTGTAATTTTTGTAATTTTTGTAAATTTTGTAATTTTTGTAATTTTTGTAATTTTTGTAATTTTTGTAATTTTTGTAATTTTTGTAATTTTTGTAATTTTTGTAATTTTTGTTATTTTTGTAATTTTTGTAATTTTTGTAATTTTTGTAATTTTTGTAATTTTTGTAATTTTTGTAATTTTTGTAATTTTTGTAATTTTTGTAATTTTTGTAATTTTTGTAATTTTTGTAATTATTGTAATTTTTGTAATTTTTGTAATTTTTGTAATTTTTGTAATTTTTGTAATTTTTGTAATTTTTGTAATTTTTGTAATTTTTGTAATTTTTGTAATTTTTGTAATTTTTGTCATTTTCGTATTTTTGTATTTTTTTTAATTTTTGTAATTTTTGTAATTTTTGTCATTTTTGTAATTTTTGTAGTTTTTGAAATTATGTCAGATTTGTCATATTAGTCATTTTGGTCATATTTGTGATTTTTGTAATTTTTGTAATTTTTGTAATTTTTGTAATTTTTGTATTTTTTGTAATTTTTGTAATTTTTGTAATTTTTGTTATTTTTGTAATTTTTGTTATTTTTGTTATTTTTGTAATTTTTGTAATTTTTGTAATTTTTGTAATTTTTGTAATTTTTGTAATTTTTGTTATTTTTGTAATTTTTGTAATTTTTGTATTTTTTGTAATTTTTGTAATTTTTGTAATTTTTGTAGTTTTTGTAATTTTTGTAATTTTTGTCATTTTTGTCATTTTTGTAATTTTTGTAATTTTTGTAATTTTTGTAATTTTTGTAATTTTTGTAATTTTTGTAATTTTTGTCATTTTTGTAATTTATGTAATTTTTGTAATTTTTAAAATTTTTGTAATTTTTGTAATTTTTTGTCATTTTAGTCATTTTAGTCATTTTTGTCATTTTAGTCATTTTAGTCATTTTAGTCATTTTTGTCATTTTTGTCATTTTTGTCATTTTTGTCATTTTTGTCATTTTTGTCATTTTTGTCATTTTTGTCATTTTTGTCATTTTTGTCATTTTTGTCATTTTTGTCATTTTTGTCATTTTTGTCATTTTTGTCATTTTTGTCATTTTTGTCATTTTTGTCATTTTTGTCAGTTTTTGTCATTTTTGTCATTTTTGTCATTTTTGTCATTTTTGTCATTTTTGTCATTTTTGTCATTTTTGTCATTTTTGTCATTTTTGTCATTTTTGTCATTTTTGTCATTTTTGTCATTTTTGTCATTTTTGTCATTTTAGTCATTTTTGTCATTTTTGTCATTTTTGTCATTTTTGTCATTTTTGTCATTTTTGTCATTTTTGTCATTTTTGTCATTTTTGTCATTTTTGTCATTTTGTCATTTTTGTCATTTTTTGTCATTTTTGTCATTTTTGTCATTTTTGTCATTTTTGTCATTTTTGTCATTTTTGTCATTTTTGTCATTTTTGTCATTTTTGTCATTTTTGTCATTTTTGTCATTTTTGTCATTTTTGTCATTTTTGTCATTTTTGTCATTTTTGTCATTTTTGTCATTTTTGTCATTTTTGTCATTTTTGTCATTTTTGTCATTTTTGTCATTTTTGTCATTTTTGTCATTTTTGTCATTTTTGTCATTTTTGTCATTTTTGTCATTTTTGTCATTTTTGTCATTTTTGTCATTTTTGTCATTTTTGTCATTTTTGTCATTTTGTCATTTTTGTCATTTTTGTCATTTTTGTCATTTTTGTCATTTTTGTCATTTTTGTCATTTTTGTCATTTTTGTCATTTTTGTCATTTTTGTCATTTTTGTCATTTTTGTCATTTTTGTCATTTTTGTCATTTTTGTCATTTTTGTCATTTTTGTCATTTTTGTCATTTTTGTCATTTTTGTCATTTTTGTCATTTTTGTCATTTTTGTCATTTTTGTCATTTTTGTCATTTTTGTCATTTTTGTCATTTTTGTCATTTTTGTCATTTTTGTCATTTTTGTCATTTTTGTCATTTTTGTCATTTTTGTCATTTTTGTCATTTTTGTCATTTTTGTCATTTTTGTCATTTTTGTCATTTTTGTCATTTTTGTCATTTTTGTCATTTTTGTCATTTTTGTCATTTTTGTCATTTTTGTCATTTTTGTCATTTTTGTCATTTTTGTCATTTTGTCATTTTTGTCATTTTTGTCATTTTTGTCATTTTTGTCATTTTTGTCATTTTTGTCATTTTTGTCATTTTTGTCATTTTTGTCATTTTTGTCATTTTTGTCATTTTTGTCATTTTTGTCATTTTTGTCATTTTTGTCATTTTTGTCATTTTTGTCATTTTTGTCATTTTTGTCATTTTTGTCATTTTTGTCATTTTTGTCATTTTTGTCATTTTTGTCATTTTGTCATTTTTGTCATTTTTGTCATTTTTGTCATTTTTGTCATTTTTGTCATTTTTGTCATTTTTGTCATTTTTGTCATTTTTGTCATTTTTGTCATTTTTGCCATTTTTGTCATTTTTGTCATTTTTGTCATTTTTGTCATTTTTGTCATTTTTGTAATTTTTGTAATTTTTGTAATTTTTGTAATTTTTGTTATTTTTGTAATTTTTGTAATTTTTGTTATTTTTGTAATTTTTGTAATTTTTGTAATTTTTGTAATTTTTGTAATTTTTGTATTTTTTGTATTTTTTGTCATTTTTGTAATTTTTGTAATTTTTGTAATTTTTGTAATCTTTGTAATTTTTGTAATTTTTGTAATTTTTGTAATTTTTGTAATTTTTGTAATTTTTGTAATTTTTGTAATTTTTGTAATTTTTGTAATTTTTGTAATTTTTGTAATTTTTGTAATTTTTGTAATTTTTGTAATTTTTGTAATTTTTGTAAATTTTGTAATTTTTGTAATTTTTGTAATTTTTGTAATTTTTGTAATTTTTGTAATTTTTGTAATTTTTGTAATTTTTGTAATTTTTGTAATTTTTGTTATTTTTGTAATTTTTGTAATTTTTGTAATTTTTGTAATTTTGTAATTTTTGTAATTTTTGTAATTTTTGTAATTTTTGTAATTTTTGTAATTTTTGTAATTTTTGTAATTTTTGTAATTATTGTCATTTTTGTAATTTTTGTAATTTTTGTAATTTTTGTAATTTTTGTAATTTTTGTAATTTTTGTAATTTTTGTAATTTTTGTAATTTTTGTAATTTTTGTAATTTTTGTAATTTTTGTAATTTTTGTAATTTTTGTCATTTTCGTATTTTTGTATTTTTTTTAATTTTTGTAATTTTTGTAATTTTTGTCATTTTTGTAATTTTTGTAGTTTTTGAAATTATGTCAGATTTGTCATATTAGTCATTT
>NW_026598069.1:0-11881 GCF_029784155.1 Uranotaenia lowii
TTCTTCTTATGTCTGCTATAAGTTGTGAAATGAGAACAAACATGACCAAAATAGTCAATTAACATTCTATCTTGGGGTTTTGTTTGATTTTTATACAAGGATTAGGGCTTCCTGAATAAAAGATCAAGTCTCCTTCAATAGGGGATCAAGTCTCCCCTAACTTCAGAAAAATCGCAATTTTTTTACTCCCACGAAAATGCTTCTAGTTCATCAAAGGGTTCAAGTATCGTTCTAATTTTTGGAGCATAGAAACTTGAAGTTATAAGCTGTCAGAAAATGTCAAAGACGGCGAGTTGCTAAATTTTTCCAAAAAGATATGGTGAAAATAAGAAAAGGGGATCAAGTATCCCCACTCTCCCCTATGTATCTCACTCATCTCCGATATGCGATGTTTGCTAAACCGATGATTCTGAATGATGCGACTCGGTTTGCATAGCTGATAGGAGCGCTGATCGAGATTGCATACCAGCCAGGCGAAGCAGTTCCGAGAGGCGCTATCCCATTACACAATCAGAATGTTTCCGACAGGAAACGCATCCTGAGTGTTTGTTTTGATTGATTTTCGGAACATTGATTTATAGTAGAATATTTTTGTGCACTTCATTTATTCGAGAGAAAAAAAAAAATTAGAAGATATGGAAGACCATCGTTAACGAAATTGACAGGTTTTTCGAATCTTTGTCAAAGGTAAACATTAACAATTTTCACTGGTCATCCAAGTTTATTGAGACTATCGGTAAATAACAGACTTGGATCAAAATTTTACTCACATACCCACAAACTTGTTTGGCTAATATTTAGCATACGATCGGCGTTGAAATTCCTAAAGAATTGGACATTTCCATTTCTGATCGTTATAGATTTGTCCTTTTTAAAAAGAAATAAACGGTTTCATGAATTTCTGTACACTAAAAACGTATAAAGCGTATAAAAAGTAATCTTAAAACCTATCTTGAGGTACAAAATTTTCCGCATTCCCAGAAAGCTTATTGAGTTTATGTTCAACTGGACACCTAAACAAGATAGATATTGAGTTTTCGTTTGTTGAAATGATAACTAGAGATATTGATATCAATTTTTCTCGGAAACTATTACTCATCAGCCAATATGGAATTTGAACAGCATGCTATAAATATGACAACTTTTTACACTGAACACTCAATGTAACGTATTAGAAAAAAAAAATACTTCTTAACGAAATATGTCTAAGTAATCAGAGCGAGACTTCCGGCATATTCCAGTAAAGCTCTTGGCCTCCACATGAAAGAAATCGATAGTAGAAGTGATTCGATGACACTTTATTGTGACCATGGCCAATCTTGTACTACTAGTGCATATTTAGTATTAAATTCAGAATTTGGAAAAATATATGAACAAACTATAAACAATCATTTCGAAATGTATTTCCCTAATAACCGAATTTGAACCACTCCCACAAACAGTCGACATACCTGCATGCATGGACATTGGACACATTGGAGGGTGAGAATATGATGAATGAATTGATGCATATGGCGCTGTGTCGGCTTCAATGGGAGGAAAAAATTAATCACGTCTGTCCGGTTGCCAAACCCGAATGAACTTTGTATCAACGATTGAATGACTACAGTCCATCAGGGGAGCAGGAATGCAGTTTCTAGCTAGACAAAAAGCACACCAACTGCTAACTAATAGCCCTCGAGGTCAATAGTCACGTTTGTTTTTGTTTTTTTTTTTTTTTGGTTATATGAAACCGTTTATTGGTAACGTTAATCAACCTTTCGCAAACGGATTTCCATTTTCATACTCAGTTTGGAACAAACTAAAAATAGACGATGAATTTACATGAGGGTTTTCTTAGGTGTGATAACACATGCCCTTGCCATTTTAGATTTGAAAAATTATTTTGGGAGTGTGCTTGAATGTATTACTATAATGCACGTGACGCCTTAATCCTAACCCGCAGCAGGTTTTGTCCCCTTATCAGATTTTGCGATGGCTATTTCACATTTTTTGACAATTCAAGACGGATTTTTTTTTGCTGAAAAAAAGCACAGTTCAGTTTTATGATTACCAACAACTTTTCTTCAATGAAAAACTTTATTGTTAGTGAAATTTTTTCAAGATTGAAGAAACTTACCTTTCAGAGCTTTTTTGTTGTAGTTTCTACTGAGATTTCCAACTTATACGAAAAGTAAAAAATGTACTTGTACATATGTACATATAAGTCGATTCGTTGTCGTTTTTCCTCAACCTCACCATTAGACAGGATTAAAAATATTTTATATCTTCTACCTAATATGTATAAGATATTTTTTTCTCAAGAAATTAATCCAGAATAGAATAATTGTGATGTAAAAATCAAAAATGTACGGACAACTTTTAACCGACTGTATATATTGATCTAAAAATTTCGGCAACCCAATTTTACATCTAACTTTCCCTCATTTTTGACTGCTTAGTGGGGAGAAGACGGTGCACCAACGAGAAAAAAAAACCACAATAATGCGTCATCGAATCGCGTGGCCAATGTCATGGTTGGAAAATTTATGACTACCCGCAGCCCCTCGACACATCATCCCATTCATTGATTGTGGCCCGGCAAATGGGTTTACATTTTTATGGGTAAATGTATGTATGACTCAATTTCTTGAATATTGTTTTCCCTACGGTTATTCTCTTTCCCTTCAATGGCCAAAATGCTGGTTTTTCAATGTTTATTTCCAGAGTTGGTCAATTTTTTTAGGTAGTGTTACTGCAAAAGGTTAATAAAAGAAGTCGAAGCTTTATATATGAAAATGTTGAAGCTAAAAATTGTTCTATTTGAAATTTTTGAGTTTAGAATGAAAAGAAGAAAATCTCAAACACATGGCTGAGTCAGCCATCTGTTGGAAGAGAGGAAGTAAAAGAAAAAAAAACTTCAAACATTAATCCACGAAAGATTAATTAGTGTAGATCGGAAGATAGAGAAGCGCAAAACAACCTCAGCGCAAAAACATCATTGGCGTGTTGTGTATGAATGACTGGCCTGTCTTGGATCAAACCAGGAGATAAATATTATGTTCGCCGAAGTCCAGCCAGACATCAGCCCGCCAAACACACACCCGTGACGCGTTACGGTTTGCAAAAGATTATGCGAATCTCTCCGAGCAACGTTCCCGAGTCATGTTTAAAATGATGTAAGGGTGGGTCGAGTTGAACAGAAAAATTGGAAGGAAAATTTCCATGAAGAAAAAAACAATTTTTCTAAAATTCATTTTTTTAAATCGTTGATATAAACAACAGCGTGCTCAGTTCACGTCCCTAGGGATCCCATTCCAAATACCTCCCAGACGAGCGTAAATATCAAATTGCTCCAACAATTTCATTAACGGTTTTTTTCTTCTGTTTTCTTGCAGCTTCCTGCCAGCCAGCCAACGGTAGCATATCGAAGGAGCGAAGGGTCGGGGGCGGGGCCGGAAGTCTGGAAAGTCAACCGGACGAGGAGGACTACGAGTACGACGATGAGGATGAACCGAGCCGGGAAAACGGGGAGAACGAGATCGGCCACCCTGGCGGAGGAGGTGGATCGGCTACGCAGCTGCTCACCAAGAACCAAACCATCGAGACGGAGCAGGGCGAAATGGTGACGCTACCCTGCCAGGTGCACAAACCGGCCGGTGAGTTTGTGTGTTTACAACAGCAGGGAGCTTAGATGTAGATAGAGACCTACAGATTTCCATTGCTTTCGGAAGCTGTGAACGGAGGAGGGGGAGAAAACATGCCATTAACTATCAAGCAAAATTTATTCATTAAATTTGAGACTGAGATTGTTGCATAGGCTGATTGTCTCTCAATCAAGTCAGTCAGTCAGTCAGTCAGTCAGTCAGTCAGTCAGTCAGTCAGTCAGTCAGTCAGTCAGTCAGTCAGTCAGTCAGTCAGTCAGTCAGTCAGTCAGTCAGTCAGTCAGTCAGTCAGTCAGTCAGTCAGTCAGTCAGTCAGTCAGTCAGTCAGTCAGTCAGTCAGTCAGTCAGTCAGTCAGTCAGTCAGTCAGTCAGTCAGTCAGTCAGTCAGTCAGTCAGTCAGTCAGTCAGTCAGTCAGTCAGTCAGTCAGTCAGTCAGTCAGTCAGTCAGTCAGTCAGTCAGTCAGTCAGTCAGTCAGTCAGTCAGTCAGTCAGTCAGTCAGTCAGTCAGTCAGTCAGTCAGTCAGTCAGTCAGGCAGTCAGGCAGTCAGGCAGTCAGGCAGTCAGGCAGTCAGGCAGTCAGGCAGTCAGGCAGTCAGGCAGTCAGGCAGTCAGGCAGTCAGGCAGTCAGGCAGTCAGGCAGTCAGGCAGTCAGGCAGTCAGGCAGTCAGGCAGTCAGGCAGTCAGGCAGTCAGGCAGTCAGGCAGTCAGGCAGTCAGGCAGTCAGGCAGTCAGGCAGTCAGGCAGTCAGGCAGTCAGGCAGTCAGGCAGTCAGGCAGTCAGGCAGTCAGGCAGTCAGGCAGTCAGGCAGTCAGGCAGTCAGGCAGTCAGGCAGTCAGGCAGTCAGGCAGTCAGGCAGTCAGGCAGTCAGGCAGTCAGGCAGTCAGGCAGTCAGGCAGTCAGGCAGTCAGGCAGTCAGGCAGTCAGGCAGTCAGGCAGTCAGGCAGTCAGGCAGTCAGGCAGTCAGGCAGTCAGGCAGTCAGGCAGTCAGGCAGTCAGGCAGTCAGGCAGTCAGGCAGTCAGGCAGTCAGGCAGTCAGGCAGTCAGGCAGTCAGGCAGTCAGGCAGTCAGGCAGTCAGGCAGTCAGGCAGTCAGGCAGTCAGGCAGTCAGGCAGTCAGGCAGTCAGGCAGTCAGGCAGTCAGGCAGTCAGGCAGTCAGGCAGTCAGGCAGTCAGGCAGTCAGGCAGTCAGGCAGTCAGGCAGTCAGGCAGTCAGGCAGTCAGGCAGTCAGGCAGTCAGGCAGTCAGGCAGTCAGGCAGTCAGGCAGTCAGGCAGTCAGGCAGTCAGGCAGTCAGGCAGTCAGGCAGTCAGGCAGTCAGGCAGTCAGGCAGTCAGGCAGTCAGGCAGTCAGGCAGTCAGGCAGTCAGGCAGTCAGGCAGTCAGGCAGTCAGGCAGTCAGGCAGTCAGGCAGTCAGGCAGTCAGGCAGTCAGGCAGTCAGTCAGTCAGTCAGTCAGTCAGTCAGTCAGTCAGTCAGTCAGTCAGTCAGTCAGTCAGTCAGTCAGTCAGTCAGTCAGTCAGTCAGTCAGTCAGTCAGTCAGTCAGTCAGTCAGTCAGTCAGTCAGTCAGTCAGTCAGTCAGTCAGTCAGTCAGTCAGTCAGTCAGTCAGTCAGTCAGTCAGTCAGTCAGTCAGTCAGTCAGTCAGTCAGTCAGTCAGTCAGTCAGTCAGTCAGTCAGTCAGTCAGTCAGTCAGTCAGTCAGTCAGTCAGTCAGTCAGTCAGTCAGTCAGTCAGTCAGTCAGTCAGTCAGTCAGTCAGTCAGTCAGTCAGTCAGTCAGTCAGTCAGTCAGTCAGTCAGTCAGTCAGTCAGTCAGTCAGTCAGTCAGTCAGTCAGTCAGTCAGTCAGTCAGTCAGTCAGTCAGTCAGTCAGTCAGTCAGTCAGTCAGTCAGTCAGTCAGTCAGTCAGTCAGTCAGTCAGTCAGTCAGTCAGTCAGTCAGTCAGTCAGTCAGTCAGTCAGTCAGTCAGTCAGTCAGTCAGTCAGTCAGTCAGTCAGTCAGTCAGTCAGTCAGTCAGTCAGTCAGTCAGTCAGTCAGTCAGTCAGTCAGTCAGTCAGTCAGTCAGTCAGTCAGTCAGTCAGTCAGTCAGTCAGTCAGTCAGTCAGTCAGTCAGTCAGTCAGGCAGTCAGGCAGTCAGGCAGTCAGGCAGTCAGGCAGTCAGGCAGTCAGGCAGTCAGGCAGTCAGTCAGTCAGTCAGACCATTTCGCGACCGTGACTGGTAATTTCTCTCCATTTTGATAAAACGATAAATTATTTGAAAAAATAAATCAAACCAAAAAAGTAAACAACCGTAGGCAACGATTCACGCTTAATTTAGTGTCATCATACTTCTTGAAAATCAACCAGTTTAATAATAACCCATCAAAAAAATAACTGTGGAAACATTAGTAGTTCGAATACTCTACTCATCATATAAAAAGTACATGAAACAAAAAGCAACGCTATTGATGATTTCCTGAGGCTATCTCGATTGAAGTGGAAAAAAGGAAAATATGCCATAGTTATATATTATTTACATATTTTTTGGAAATAAGCGGGTGAACCTAGAATTGATAAATCCAATTCTGTTAAGAGGACAACATGGAATTAAAATTAGATTTGAAGCGAGTTATGAGGACAGCTTGATCATGTCAACAAATTCAACATTGCTTGCGAGTTGGGAGGACCGAAAAGTAAAAACAGCTTGTTGAGAGAACTGTTGTATTGAAATAATGGCGAGTTGAGGGGACAGCCTATGAATTGCGGGTTGGGAGGACCGCAAAATATAAACAGTGTGCTGAAAATACAACTATATTGGATTACATAGCAAATTGAAAAGACAGTCTATGAATTGCGAGTTTGGAGGGCCGCATAATAAAAACAGCGCACAATGGGGAAAAAAGTGTAATCTCCTATATTTTTCAATTATTCTCGAAAAAGCATGTTCGGATTTGGAAATTTTGAACCAAATGGGACGTATCTTGTGTAATTTTTTCCGAGGAATCCAATGAAGGCTTTTAGAGCTCCCGCAAGCTTCGGAGCTATGGCTGTTTTACCCTCAGTTCCCCTACATTTTTTCTTATAGTTAGAAAACGCTTGTTGGGACTTGAAAATTTTGAACCAAATGGAACGTATCTTGTGTGATTTTTTTTCCGAGAAATCCAATGAAAGTTGTTTGAGCTACCACACGCTTCGGAAAATGGAGTTATGGCTGTTTTTACCCTCGATTCCCCTACATTTTTCAATTATTTCAGGAAAAAGCATGTTTTGACTTGTAAACTTTGAACGAAATGGGACGTAGCTTGTGTGATTTTTTTAGAGAAATCCAATGGAAGCTATTTGAGCCACCGCACGCTTTGAAAACGGAGTTAAGGCTGTTTTACCCTCAATTCTCCCAAATTTTTAATTATTTCAGGGAAAAGCATGTTCGGAATTGAAAATTTTGAAACAAATGGGATGGATTTTTTTAGAGGAATCCAACAAAGCCTGTTTGAGCCACCGCACTCATTGAACAAAGGAGTTATGGCTGTTTTACCATCAATTTCCAAACATTCTTCAATTAATTCAGAAAATTAAAGGTAAAACAGCCATAACTCCAGTTTCCAATCTGTATGGTAGCTCAAATAGGCTTCTTTGGATTCCTCAGAAAAAATCACACAAAATACGTTCCATTTGGTTCAAAATTTTCAAGTCCGAATACGCTTTTTTTCTGTAAAAATTGGAAAATGAAGGGGAATTGAGGATGAAAATAGTCATAACTCCATTTTCCGGAGCGTGTGGTGGCTCAATCAGCCTCCATTTGATTATTCGGGAAAAAAATCACACAAGATACGTTCCATTTGGCTCGAAATTTTCAAGTTCGAACATGCTTTTTCTTAACAATTAAAAAATCAAAATTCAAAATCTCTTACCATAGGTTTTGATTTTTCCAACAATTCCCAATCTTGGGATCAGTTTCTCCAATCTATAATGTATCCTGGTTCGTTTTGATCAAAGAAGTAGTACCACTTTTTTGTGAATTTTGAAAAACTTTAAAAATCAATCGCCTGTCGCTCTAATTCTGTTAGCTTATATACCTTGAGTCATCGTGCTTGAGGATGTAGCAAACTAACTGTCAAATATTGAACATTGCCAAATACGCTGAACTTTCAAATGACGAAAAAAAAGTTCTACGAGATTTTTTGGCAACGGTTATGACTCCATTGTGCCGAATGTGTCAGTGAAAGTAAACACCGGGTTGTATGAATGTTTGAGGACTTTTAGCGGTACCGATAGAAACATTTGGTCAGTCTGACTCATGAATCCATGAATCGGATGAGTAAATCAAGCTCCACTTCGGGTAAGAACTTCAGGAAATCCCGTATCACGAACCGCAGGCAAAAGGCAAACAGTTTGCATAAAAGTCACGACCGGACAATAAATATTAACCGCTTTGGCAGATGATGAGGCAGGTGCTCGAGGATTCGATCATCGTATGACTGTTTTGAAGAGTGATGAATAATTAACGAATGAATCATCTGGCTGTAATGATACACCTTAAAATGTGATATTAATTAAAATATTAGTTATTTTTGTTGTTTATTTAATTTTTTCTTTTGCTGAAAACCTTCTCATGTGACTAAAATATTCAGCAAATGAACTGTCGAATGCTTGTGATAAACAATCGGCAATGAACATTCCCCTTTCGAGTTAGTTATTCTAATTTTAAACAAGGTCAGTCAAGCTGTGATAAGAATCAACCTTGTATCGCTTTATTAAAAGTTTCAGTTCTCCTAACTGTGAAGTCTAGCTAAACTTCAAATCGACAAAGCGCCCAAGTGAAGGCAATCCATATGCATGCCATTTTACTAGGAAGCTTTATACAGTGCAGCCTACCCTAAGGAAAAATCTGCATACATTCTCCAGTCCCGGCATGATTAATGCTACCCCTGCCAACTGTTTGTCACTTCAAGGTAAATGGCGCGGTGCGGAACTTTTTAAGCCTTAGGGCCTGTCACCAGTCAGTAGTACCTCTAGTAGCATTCCAAAGTTGCAATACTTAAAAGCAAACATACATATCCCACTCCAACAACGAATGACTCTAACGAGCCCATTTTTCTGTTTCGATTTTTGTTTCGCCCTCCAGAAAACACAATCGTCATGTGGTGGAATGGGACCCAGATGTTGTACACCAAGACCACCAACTTGACCAGCAACCGGCGGCTGACCCTCGGCAGGGACTCTTCGCTGACGATCCGGGACGTCCAGGTCGAGGACGATTCCATCTACAAGTGTACGGTGCTGCCGATCCAGAAGTCCGCCTTCATCACCCTGAAGGTGAAGAGGTAAGTGTTCATTTTTTTTTTTCGATCGTAAATTTAGCAATTTTACCTATTTTGGAACGAAAAGTTTCGTGTACCTGCGAAACCCAAAACTCACGCCTGATAAAAAAAAATGAAACTTATAAATTATTTAGAATTGGAACAAACTTTTACTCATATTGTGACGCTCCGTCTGTGGACGGATTTGAAAGTTCTTGGCGCTCACGTGTCGAGAATTTTGTCAGCTTCACGTAGGTATGTATTTTAGACATTCGCATTGTAGTGACCGGACGACACATTTTTCTCAAACTCAGCACAATTTACGCATTATCCTGCATTAAAGTTCTGTTCGCGTCCTTTTTTTCCAAAGTTATTTTCTCAACTGGTCCGTTCCTTCAACGAATCAATTCACCAATACAGTCACAATCCCACTTTTAGCTTTAGCTTTCTACACACTTATGAGATAACACCCACGAAGTACGTCGATTTACCCGTATCATTTCAATGTGTATGAATTCAAATACACTGATTTCACATTTTATTTTCTTATTAATCCTAGACCCTACATCCGCCTCCTTGTCTACTCCTGGAAAGTCTTTTTTTTGTATGAAAATCAAAACCCCTTTTGCATGATTCAAAGTTCCATTGAGTCGAAATACAAGTTTAAAGTTGCTGATTGTTAAAAACGGTACAGAATTATTGCAATATGTCGATTGGAGAACTACATCAATGTTAGTTCAAAATTAATTTTAAATATTTTAATCCACGAAGCGATCATTTTTCACACGGGTCACCATCTCTCAAAAGACTGACTTGAATTTGTCAATTACTTTCTTCCAAACGAAACTTTGATGAAAAAGTTAATATGCGTGTATGCCAAACCTGAAAACTGGTTGAATTAATTAATTTTAACATTTGACTGATTGTTATAAATTATGTTTCAGTAATATAATAAGTTTGATGAATCATTTCACTTAATTTTTTATTAATTTAAGACACTTTAAATTTGCACAACTATCGCAGTCCACAAATTTGAGTGTAGGAGTCCAATTCAATGCATTGCGTTTGATGTATAAATATGAAAATTTCTACAAAAAATGTCTATCAGATTGTAAAAAGATGACATATAAACACCACTTTAATGACATTACGAAAAAAAAACTATGGTTACTGAAAACAATGAAATTAACAAATGCTAGTACAAAAATTATTTAAAAATTCAAACTACAAAGTTTTCAATTCAATTTAGTTTAAAAATATAATGTAACTTCACGGTTTAAATTCAATTCGGGTTCATTTATCGATTTGACAAACTGAAGTAAAAAGTGTTTCGATGCGCTCGGAAAAAAAATTATACACCAATGAATAACAGTATCAAAATAATTAAAACTTTAATGAAAAGGATTTTTCTTTTCTATATTGAATGTTGAAACACCTTAATAAAAATGTTTTCAATTGAGTAACACACTACACTATAGTTCAGAAAGTAACATAGGTAACGTAGATGAAGCATCATTGCATACGTATTTATGCCAACCCTGAGAACTGTCATGATTCAGCTGTTTATTTTTATTCGGTTAAATTTTATTCGGTTCGTAGTATCACGTATTATAAAGTAATAAGTACTCGACCTAATGAAATGTAAAGCTGATTTTGTACGGTGAAGCTCTTAAGTGACTCTGGAATCTGTGATCCTTTTGGAAACAAGGCTGTCTGTAGGCCTGAAGCCTGCCAGCAACCCGTAAATGATCTGATAGGATCCTAAACTTCGTTAAAAATATATGTAAGAACCACCGTCAGCTATCTGTTATTGAAGAGAGATCCTTTTAGAGGATTCTGCAGATTTCAACAATTCGTTCCTGTCAAGTCCGTAAGTCCGTAGGAATTTTATACGGTTATCAATTGAAGCCCAATCATCTTTCTTGGTTGCAGTTCCAATGACTCCGTCAACAGGTTTCTGGTTCCAGGATGAACACAAATCATTTACACTTTCGCAAGTCGTTAAGGCAAAGGTTTTCCACAATAATTATTCTCCACAAGCATTTCAACCTTCTATTGTCGTGACATATTAATCTAGTTTTTCAGTTACTAGAGATTCACGTTCTAAAACATTCATTTCATTTTCATACAAAGCTATGACGCTTTCTCCCTTATAGTTGTAAAATCCACCGTGCATATTACCAATTCTGAACCTCCTACTTTAGATTACTGCTGTAAAGAGTTTATAACATCTTTTCTCCTTGAATAAAAATCCTGATTGAACGTAGATCTGAAGTCAAATAGAAATAGATGAAAAACACTTTCAACTTGTCAAGCTTCAAATAAATAAGGAAATCAACGTTCGCAAGAAAAATGATTTCCAAAACAAATATAAAATTATAATTTTATTTATTTTTAGCATTAGATAAGCGTTTTTTTCGAATTCCTTTCGCTACAAGTTGTTGCATTTTCCGTCTCTAATTTTCATTGTCAAAACTTTAAAATCTCTGTCAATCATTCCAAATAATCTTGTAAATTTTCTTTTCTATCATTCATTTATCCTAAGCTATCCGCATAGCTCCCTCTAGAATTTCTTCAAAAATGTTTCGTCAATTTTGCCTTTCAATCTGATCGTTTTGTTAATAAAAAATGTTTCAAAACAATATAAATTGAAAAGTATATAGCCAAGTATAATGTTCTTGGAAAAGGGGGTTTCAAAATTTAAATAAAAATTAACGAATCAAAGCGACGACTTTAAATAAAATCTTTTCCTTACAAAACAATTAATTTGTTCTACGAATTTTTTTTTAACGTTTCACATATTTAAATCAAGAAACGATATATAAACTGTTTGGAATTTCTGATTGCAAATTCTAATTAATTTCTGCTAATAACATAAGGTTGTTTTTGTTTGTTCGAATATTTTCAAAATCTCATAGTGTTTGATTCTATGACCTTTGATGTTTGATTTTTTTGTGTTTTTTAAAT
>NW_026598070.1:0-11704 GCF_029784155.1 Uranotaenia lowii
GATTTCAATTCAATTTTAGCATAAATCAGAAAAAACTATTTTAAAAAGAAAACGAAATTTTTACGTTGTGTTTGTAAGCTTCATGAGTTCTCTAATTATGCCAAAATGTATGATTTAGTGGTATGTATTCTTCACCTTCTACTCTTTCAAAGCGGGAAGGGCTAACGAACTTCCATAAAACATGGTTGATATCTAAATAACGTCACTTACCGCATTTGAACAAAAACATGGCTCCTTTCCTACTTCGCTCTGATAAAATGGAGGGACCCTCGATGGTCCCTTTTGATTGACAAGTGTTCGATTAATGATAAAAAATTCCCTTTCCTCTTCCCACACCCACTACTTGGAGGAGGCAGACCTTTCCTATAATCATACCCATTTGTCGTTTCCAAAAACCCTCTCACATCAAATTCGGTTCCATTGGATGATAAGTTCTTAAGCGATACATCCAAATTATATGAAAACCCCATCCTTACATCTTCTTTGTGTAAGGTTTTATAACAATCTTAGAAACATATCTCGTACCCAAATACCTTCCCATGCCAAATTTGATTCCATTTGCTTAATTCATGCCAAAAAATTGTGTTGGGGTCCCGCCCACCATCGTACTCATTGGAAGAAGGATGATGCCACAAATAAAAAATGAAATTTGATTCCATTTTTTAGATAAGTTCTCGAGTTCTGCGAAGAATTCTATCATAGCTTCCTATTTCTCCAATGGTAGAATGGAGGGGTTTCAAATGATCATATAACTTTCCCATATCAAATTTGGTTCCATTTGCTTGATAAGTTCTCAAGTTATGCCAGAAATTGTAAAGGAGTCCTTTTCTCTTCCCTATCTCCCTACTGGAAGGCGGGAGTGTTATCACTAATCACACTAACATGACACTTAGAATAAAAATTTGATTATTTTCTGTCCAATTTTGACACCTATCGTCGGTATTGCGAACCTTGTAAAATTGAACAGAAAAAGCCCTGTAGGAAAAATTTACATTTTTACATTTTTCCTTGACAGTTCGATGGCACTTTCCAACTGGGATAGCATTTCATCAAAAGACATCGATGCGCACTCTGGAATCGATATTGCGTACTGCTAGAAAAGTTGTCCAGAGTGTCCAGTCAGTATGGTCAGTGGTAATAGCATGTAAATAAAATTCTAAAAATCTGAAAAAATCACCAAATAGAGCTTGAAATTTGAAGAATATTTTGAAATTGTTAACTAAAAATCGATAATTTTTGCACTTATACCCCATTGGCTCTGAGGGCCTCATATTATATAGATATAACATTTTTCTAGTCTAAATAGTTTTTTGAAACATTCTGCTAGAGGCAAATCAGAGGCAGACAGATTGCCATAGAAAAATGGCTTATCTGCGATGCGCTGTCCGATTAGATACTGTCCTTCAAAATCGAAAGCATATGTATGCTGTCATATTTTCTCCGGATTACGCGTCGGTTCTGAAAAGGGATGTAAACATTTGACCCTACCTTTGCCTATTGAACGTACAATGAACTTCATTGATAAGAAACATCATATCGAAACACCGCATCCAACCTTGAAATGGGTTGCTTATTGCGTTGTCTGGGCTTAAGCCGCTTTCCGAAAATGTCCAACAACGCACAACTGTTCCATGACCCAGTATCGTAAATTGATAGCCTCCGATGGGAACACAGCTGATGATGGGTCGCGGCCATTGAAATGCTGTGAAACATTCCAATGCCGTCACTTGCCTTGGCCGAAACAAAATAAAGCACTCTGCTGCTGATATCATTTCACGCCCCCAAGTTCACATCACACTCCGAAAACGACCAAAGTTCATCATTCGTTGAACCAAAATACGAACGAAAAAAATAATACACCCGTCTAAGCTGCGTTGAAAAAACGGTGCAAGGTTGGCGATTCACGCGAACGAGTGCATCACCCGAACATTGCTCAGCTCAACCGAACGAATCCAACGAAACAAGAACCAATAAACTACCGTGTCAAATAACCTGACAAACAAATTACTCGCGCGTCTATCATTGTTTAGGATCGTTTGTTGTTGCCATTGTGAAAGAATGCCGAGCGCCGGCCGAGTTGATGTTGGTTCTGTTCGCTCTTCACTCGTTGCTGCAGAATCGTGTTCACGGCTCATCATCGCATCCCATTATCGCGGCTAATAGTTGTTCTGGCTTAAGCTCTAGGTTTCGAAAACTCCGTCCCGTCGACAGCTTCGAAGATAAACATCTCACTGAAGAGAGCGATTCTTGGTAGAGTGCATGCCTATTTCTAGTGCAGGAAGATGTCTCTCGGTAGCAACTTTGATTGATTCGCTACACGGTCTGTGAATTGTCTTTCACCGGGGCGATAATCCCGTGGTGTTACTTGAGAGATTATCACGCTGTGCTCACTTCAACGTTAAGAGGTATCGAAGAGAACGAAAACCCACGCTATTCCATTTGTCAAAAATCGTAAAAATCAACCGGTGGTACCGGTCTAAAATTGAGAAAAAAAACTGGTCCAACCTGCCAATTAATTGCTACTAACGCCTCGCCTTCTTCAGGTTGCTCTACAATTTATGACTAGCTGCGTGAACCGCTCTCAAAACCAAGCTAAATTTGGGCGAAATGTCAGCCGCTTGAGGCTTCAAGGTCACATCGGATGATGATATTTTGAGGCAACCGACCATGTTATCCCAACTGTGGTCGGATAATCATCGAAAACAGAAGCAATAACAGACCAAGGAATGGCAAAAACGAGATGGATGACTTTTCAATCAGTTCCCTGCTGTCACATCCCTTCAGAGAGCCAGAGGGATAAGCTGACCTTTGCCACGGCGCTGGATCGATCAATCAATACCAGACACCCTTGCATCAGTGAACGCCTGAGTGAGTAAGAGCTCGATTGTCATGGTAGAACGCGCGTTCTCGGTGCCTAAAATTCCTATCGGGGAATATTTTCACGTTCGGAAATCAGTATAAACATTTCCTTTCCCTACCACACTTGCTGACTCCGGATGAATTCCTCAGAAGGTGGAAAGTGCGAAAGTCGGAAAAGCAAACGTCATTCAATTTAAGTTTTTTTTTTATAAAAGAAATTCTACCTACAAGATCGAAAGTCAAAAGGAACGATAGAATCGATACTGCTTGTTAACCGTATTGGCCGCATACGACTTTTTAAATGCCTTATCCAGAACTCATTTTCTTTCCGGTCTGAAAGCACCAAGCGAGCAAGCAGCAATCGCCAATCGTATAATTGGAAATAATGGACTGGAAAACGCGTTGTATGTTCCTACGCTCGCTTGTCGAAAGTCGAAAAAGCCCTGTTGTTGCGGATGGATGGGTCAATGAAGGAATTTGACTGAAACAACTTCGCAGAGCCTTTTGGCTGTTGTCGTTGTCGGAAGAAGACATGGCGTGGAACAAGAACTCATTAGATAACCGATCGATTCGAAAGAATGTTGAATGTTACAACAGCACTGACAACGATGTCTCCTCGGTGCAAGTGGTTTTAAAGTTTGTGAGTTGAATTGTTTTGCCTCCGCTTCATTTCCATTAGCTTTCGAAGAGAGGGTGGAGTGCATTTTGGAACTGAAACGGACGGACGTGGATTAATTGGAAATTCTACGCATTGTCGGGTGCAATCAGCCAAAAAGAATTCCATCGTTCGCCCCCGGTCGGATTGTTTTACTTGGAGGCACTCGATTGTCAATTGAGGCACCTGTTATTCCCTGTTGCTATCATGATTTTTGGGATCGTAAGCTATCACGATTTTTGGGATCGTAACTGTACCGATCCGATCCTTTTTGGGAGATTTTAACCCGAAAGCAAAGATCGCGGTCTTACAGTTATTAAAGACTGTTCCAGGAATTAGAAGCACACTTTCAAAATAATAAAAAAATATTCTTTTATTAAATTCTATTTGGCACTCTGTATCATTATTTATGTCCTACCCAACACTGTACTCTTATTTGATAAAAATCTTTAATTATAAACCAGACTTCGCACTTTTTCTCGAACATGACTCATTAGCTTCTGTACAGTTGCATTATCTACCATTTTCACAACTTTAGGCCAATCCTTTTAAAATTTTCCTATGTCATCAGCTGGTTTTATGTATTTTCGTAGCTTTGCTTTGGTTAAAGCCCAAAAAGTCTCGATTGGCCCTGCCTCGGGGACATGTTTTTTGGCTTTTGTGCCACTCTAAAGTGTCTTTGGCGTAATGACATGATGCCAAATCGGGCCAAAATACGACGGGTCCATCATGCTGCTTGATCATCGGCAATAAACTCTTCGGGAGGCATTCCTTGATATTTTTCTGGCTGTTCATTGTTTCCGATGTGATGTACGGGCTAGATATTTTGCCGCACTCGCAAATTAACTGCCACACCATCACCTGCTGCCAAATTTTTCGGTGAAAATGGTTTTCTCCATTTCAGGGATATCCTTGTCCTTGTGAACTGTAAAGTATTGTGGCCCAGGAAGGGTTTTATAGTCCAATTTCACATACGTTTCATCGTCCATGATAATGCACCCAGAACTTTTGCAAAATATCAAATCATACAGTTTCCGGGCTCTTGGTTTGACAGAAGCGGCTTGATTTGGGTTAATTTTTTTTTTTTTTTTGCTTTCGGTACGTCTTGAGCCCAAGTCGCACTTTAGCACGCATCACGTTAGACGTCGAGGTCCCGAATTTTTCTCGCCACATCCCGAATGGAAGCCGATGGTTTCTGTTTGTAGGCATCCCTGACCTTTTTGCCGATAGCAGGACTTACAGGACCAGATTTTCGACCACTCCTCGATTCATCTTCAAATGTTTTTTAATAGCTGTCTGTACCTCTTCAACGCTTACATTCTCTTCTTTGGTCAGTTTTTTCAATATGATTCCACTTGTGGATGATACTTTTTCTCTTCTCCGGAGTAAGACCACGCATTTCGAAATGTAATCACTAACTTAAGGTTAATTTGAGGTTATGACGTACATAAATTTGAAAACAAAAGGACGCAGCCAGAAGAATTCGAATCAAGGTTTTCGATTCGAAATGACCGTTAACATTAGGTGTGCTTCTAATTTCTGGAACAGTCTATGAACAATGATTTCTAGGGAGCAGTGAGTTTCAAAGTAAAATTATAAATTTTTCTCAAAGTAAAATTTGTAGATGATGGTGAAAACACCATGATTATGACAGTAACCGTGCAAATTACAGATAAAACATATCAACTCTTATGTCTTACGCATTTGTTTGATTCTGAAATGAGCGTGTATCATTTGATGTCAAATCGAAAATTTTCAGTTTTTGTTTACCCAGGGTTGGAAAAGAGAAGAAAAAAAAACAAAAAAGGCGCTCAAATGCCAACATGATCTGATAAAATTACCGACCAGTGAGCATAGGCATCAAATTTTGTTTCATTAGAATAACCATTCTTAAAACTTTTTTTAAATCATTGATGTAGGATACAGATGAATCGTGGAAGAATTTAATAGCTCAAAGTAATGGTTGAAAATTTTGATCAATATACACATTCGATTGAATGTTCTTTTATGGGCATGTAAAAGGCTTTTGTAGAAACGGTTAGGAAAGAGAGAGATGGAAAAGTCAGTCGATTAACGAATTTTGACGTGAACGGACGCGAGTGCATCAAACCAATTGCTATTGTCCGGAAGAATCAATCGATGAAGCCGACAGTTGAGAGAGTTTTGCATTGGATAAGTTTACAAGTTTAACCAAACTGAGCATGCCTCATCTATGAAACAACAGCTTTGTTGATTTTGTTTGGTTCCGGCACGAATTTTTATCATAAACGGTTACAAATTTTTCAAAAAGTGCTCATTTTTGTAGAAAAGTAAAAAATGCTGCAAAAACGCTGCAGCAAAATTTCTATTCGCCTGACCTAGTTGTTTACGTGTTCGGTGTTGGCAAAAATATCCTCCAAAATTTATCCGAAGAGCTGTATACAGGGTTGCTAGCGATTTTTCGTTTTGAAATTCCAAAGTTTTTCCCCGGTTTTTTCCCGGTTGTAAATGATGATTTGCCCATTTATTATACTCGTTTCTAAATATAAAAATCATGGTGAATAAAAAAAATACAATGTATAGGGCCTCACATTTTTAACAATTGTATCCCAAAACTTATTAACCGGCTAGAAATTAAGACAAATATTTCGTGATCTTTTAACATGTAGTCTTTCCGCATCAAATGGACAGGTTTTCCTGATTTTTTAAACGAATGTAACGAAAATGACATAAATTCGTTGTTTTGCTCTATAATTTTAACAAATATACAAAAATAAGTCCGGTTAAATTGATCTCGAAACTATAATGTAGAAGGTTTGTACTTTTCAGCAACTGTGAAATTTTCTAGAATGTTAATAGAGTTATAGAGTAAAATTGTTTAGTTTGTATAGAAATATGTAAAAAATACATCGAAAAATATTATCAAATTAGCTTGTCAACTTGAATGGGGATTTGTCTAACAGAACTAAAATCATCAGATTGCAGGAAAACATTTAGTTGTTTTCTGAATGCAGTTATAGTTTTTTGTACAAATCCTAAGAATCCTTTTTTAGAAAAAAAAAACTGTTATTCTTTCCAATACAAAACAATGAATAACTTTAGTAATGCACTAGTTGCACTAGTGCATTTGAACTAAAGATTCGTGAAAATATATAAAATCGCGTACAAGACAGGTCTGAACTTTAATCGTTTGAATGTAAGCTACCATTTTGTATAAAGGTAAAGACCTTGGCTCAAAAATGAACTTGGGTTTCGACAGAAGCTTTTTACGATCCAATTTTTACATAAATCATAGAACACTTTAAACAAAAGTTTAACGTAGAAACTAAACACTTGCGATAAAATGCTTCGTTCCTCAGGCCAATTCAAACGAAATGCACAACCACAACAACATTGAAAAATATTTTTATTCTGGTAAAAAAAGGTGTAACTCTGCTTGAAAACGTCTTACGCAGTTAAATTATTTGCTCTTTGCATAAACTAATTTAAACTAAACTGGTACAGTCGAACCTGGATAAGCGAAAAACCTCAATAAGTAAGAGAAAACACCAAATCCCAAGCTTTTTAAAGCACAAAACCTCTTCAAGTGACAGTGTAGAACCACTATAAGCTAGAGTCATTTTCTTGACTTGACCAAGGAAATAAGATAAAATACCAGGATTATTGAAGTTTTGGTACCAAAAGAATATTGGGTTACAAAAAAGCAAATATCCACAGTTTCATATTAAAACTCATTCGAGAAAACTTCGAAATAATGCATCAACTGGTTTCTTATAAATCAGTGGATTTTAATCATACACACATTGAATAGTTGCATTTCAAGATCACTTTAATGTTTTTATATGTTGCTGAAGTTAGAAACCTCTTTAAAGAGAAAAAAAGCTTAGTCCTTTGAACTCTAACTTATCGACGTTCGACTGTCGGGATGAATAAGCCACAAAGATGCTTAAAATCCCTCGAGAAAAAAAGAAAAAAAAAAGACGTTCGACTGTTGTCAGTTTTGTGTTTGGTTTTGTCGATAATAGTTTCATTATTAAATTCATAACATTTGAGTTTCGCTTGTAAGTGTAGCACACGCGTAGAATCGCATATTGCTCCGTAATAAGTTAAAAATACGATCAAACTTTGTTTGTTTACTAATGAACGAAAATAAGCGTTCATGAGATAAACCGTCAATTGAGACTGTCAAAGAAAACTCTTAAATTTAGAAATTATTTTAAAAATATTTTTGAAATTCCGTGAAAAAATTTCTAAAATGACAATTTTCCCGGTGAGGTGTCGAAATTCCCGGTTTTTTCCCGGTTTCCCGGTGACGCGATGAAATTCCAAAGTTTTTCCCGGTTTTCCCGGTTTTCCCGGTTCGCTAGCCACCCTGTATAGCCTAGTCCACACTTGGCAACTTGAAGTGCGATGTCGGTTGCCGCGACTTGTTAATGCTGCTGATCATGTTTGTCTTTTTTTTGTCATTTTTGTCATTTTTCTCATTTTTGTAATATTTGTATTTATTTAAAGTTATGTCATTTTTGTCATTTTCTCATTTTTGTAATTTTTGTCACTTTTGTCAATTTTGTTATTTTTTTTAAATTTTGATCATTTTTTTCATTTTTGTAATTTTTGTCATTTTTGTCATTTTCGTCATTTTCGTCATTTTTGTCATTTTTGTAATTTTTGTCATTTTTGTAATTTTTGTAATTTTTGTCATTTTTGTCATTGTTGTCATTTTTGTCATTTTTGTCATTTTTGTCATTTTTGTCATTTTTGTAATTTTTGTCATTTTTGTCATTTTTGTCATTTTTGTCATTTTTGTCATTTTTGTCATTTTTGTCATTTTTGTCATTTTTGTCATTTTTGTCATTTTTGTCATTTTTGTCATTTTTGTCATTTTTGTCATTTTTGTCATTTTTGTCATTTTTGTCATTTTTGTCATTTTTGTCATTTTTGTCATTTTTGTCGTTTTTGTCATTTTTGTCATTTTTGTCATTTTTGTCATTTTTGTCATTTTTGTCATTTTTGTCATTTTTGTCATTTTTGTCATTTTTGTCATTTTTGTCATTTTTGTCATTTTTGTCATTTTTGTCATTTTTGTCATTTTTGTCATTTTTGTCATTTTTGTCATTTTTGTCATTTTTGTCATTTTTGTCATTTTTGTCATTTTTGTCATTTTTGTCATTTTTGTCATTTTTGTCATTTTTGTCATTTTTGTCATTTTTGTCATTTTTGTCATTTTTGTCATTTTTGTCATTTTTGTCATTTTTGTCATTTTTGTCATTTTTGTCATTTTTGTCATTTTTGTCATTTTTGTCATTTTTGTCATTTTTGTCATTTTTGTCATTTTTGTCATTTTTGTCATTTTTGTCATTTTTGTCATTTTTGTCATTTTTGTAATTTTTGTCATTTTGTCATTTTTGTCATTTTTGTCATTTTTGTCATTTTTGTCATTTTTGTAATTTTTGTCATTTTTGTAATTTTTGTAATTTTTGAAATTTTTGTAATTTTTGTAATTTTTGAAATTTTTGTAATTTTTGTAATTTTTGTAATTTTTGTAATTTTTGTAATTTTTGTAATTTTTGTAATTTTTGTAATTTTTGTAATTTTTGTAATTTTTGTGAATTTTGTAATTTTTGTAATTTTTGTCATTTTTGTATTTTTTGTCATTTTTGTAATTTTTGTCACTTTTGTCATTTTTGTCATTTTTGTCATTTTTGTCATTTTTGTCATTTTTGTCATTTTTGTCATTTTGGTCATTTTTGTCATTTTTGTCAGTTTTGTCACTTTTGTCATTTTTGTCATTTTTGTCATTTTTGTCATTTTTGTCATTTTTGTCATTTTTGTCATTTTTGTCATTTTTGTCATTTTTGTCATTTTTGTCATTTTTGTCATTTTTGTCATTTTTGTCATTTTTGTCATTTTTGTCATTTTTGTCATTTTTGTCATTTTTGTCATTTTTGTCATTTTTGTCATTTTTGTCATTTTTGTCATTTTTGTCATTTTTGTCATTTTTGTCATTTTTGTCATTTTTGTCATTTTTGTCATTTTTGTCATTTTTGTCATTTTTGTCATTTTTGTCATTTTTGTCATTTTTGTCATTTTTGTCATTTTTGTCATTTTTGTCATTTTTGTCATTTTTGTCATTTTTGTCATTTTTGTCATTTTTGTCATTTTTGTCATTTTTGTCATTTTTGTCATTTTTGTCATTTTTGTCATTTTTGTCATTTTTGTCATTTTTGTCATTTTTGTCATTTTTGTCATTTTTGTCATTTTTGTCATTTTTGTCATTTTTGTAATTTTTGTCATTTTTGTCATTTTTGTAATTTTTGTAATTTTTGTAATTTTTGTAATTTTTGTAATTTTTGAAATTTTTGTAATTTTTGTAATTTTTGTAATTTTTGTAATTTTTGTAATTTTTGTAATTTTTGTAATTTTTGTAATTTTTGTAATTTTTGTAATTTTTGTAATTTTTGTGAATTTTGTAATTTTTGTAATTTTTGTCATTTTTGTATTTTTTGTCATTTTTGTAATTTTTGTCACTTTTGTCATTTTTGTCATTTTTGTCATTTTTGTCATTTTTGTCATTTTTGTCATTTTTGTCATTTTTGTCATTTTTGTCATTTTTGTCATTTTTGTCATTTTGGTCATTTTTGTCATTTTTGTCAGTTTTGTCACTTTTGTCATTTTTGTCATTTTTGTCATTTTTGTCATTTTTGTCATTTTTGTCATTTTTGTCATTTTTGTCATTTTTGTCATTTTTGTCATTTTTGTCATTTTTGTCATTTTTGTCATTTTTGTCATTTTTGTCATTTTTGTCATTTTTGTCATTTTTGTCATTTTTGTCATTTTTGTCATTTTTGTCATTTTTGTCATTTTTGTCATTTTTGTCATTTTTGTCATTTTTGTCATTTTTGTCATTTTTGTCATTTTTGTCATTTTTGTCATTTTTGTCATTTTTGTCATTTTTGTCATTTTTGTCATTTTTGTCATTTTTGTCATTTTTGTCATTTTTGTCATTTTTGTCATTTTTGTCATTTTTGTCATTTTTGTCATTTTTGTCATTTTTGTCATTTTTGTCATTTTTGTCATTTTTGTCATTTTTTCATTTTTTGTCAATTTTGTCATTTTTGTCATTTTTGTCATTTTTGTCATTTTTGTCATTTTTGTCATTTTTGTCATTTTTGTCATTTTTGTCATTTTTGTCATTTTTGTCATTTTTGTCATTTTTGTCATTTTTGTCATTTTTGTCATTTTTGTCATTTTTGTCATTTTTGTCATTTTTGTCATTTTTGTCATTTTTGTCATTTTTGTCATTTTTGTCATTTTTGTCATTTTTGTCATTTTTGTCATTTTTGTCATTTTTGTCATTTTTGTCATTTTTGTCATTTTTGTCATTTTTGTCATTTTTGTCATTTTTGTCATTTTTGTCATTTTTGTCATTTTTGTCATTTTTGTCATTTTTGTCATTTTTGTCATTTTTGTCATTTTTGTCATTTTTGTCATTTTTGTCATTTTTGTCATTTTTGTCATTTTTGTAATTTTTGTCAATTTTGTCATTTTTGTCATTTTTGTCATTTTTGTCATTTTTAACATTTTTTTCATTTTTGTCATTTTTGTCATTTTTGTCAGTTTTGTCACTTTTGTCATTTTTGTCATTTTTGTCATTTTTGTCATTTTTGTCATTTTTGTCATTTTTGTCATTTTTGTCATTTTTGTCATTTTTGTCATTTTTGTCATTTTTGTCATTTTTGTCATTTTTGTCATTTTTGTCATTTTTGTCATTTTTGTCATTTTTGTCATTTTTGTCATTTTTGTCATTTTTGTCATTTTTGTCATTTTTGTCATTTTTGTCATTTTTGTCATTTTTGTCATTTTTGTCATTTTTGTCATTTTTGTCATTTTTGTCATTTTTGTCATTTTTGTCATTTTTGTCATTTTTGTCATTTTTGTCATTTTTGTCATTTTTGTCATTTTTGTCATTTTTGTCATTTTTGTCATTTTTGTCATTTTTGTCATTTTTGTCATTTTTGTCATTTTTATCATTTTTTCATTTTTTGTCAATTTTGTCATTTTTGTCATTTTTGTCATTTTTGTCATTTTTGTCATTTTTGTCATTTTTGTCATTTTTGTCATTTTTGTCATTTTTGTTATTTTTGTCATTTTTGTCATTTTTGTCATTTTTGTCATTTTTGTCATTTTTGTCATTTTTGTCATTTTTGTCAT
>NW_026598071.1:0-11688 GCF_029784155.1 Uranotaenia lowii
TTCATAGAATTGATGGCTGTTGTAATCGTGTCCGCATATTTTTTCCAGTCGATGTGTCTTGTAAGGTCATATGCCATATTTGTTTGATTCGAAGTGCTGGCCCCATTGGTGATTGTAATTTTGATTGGTAAGTGGTCACTACCATTGGGATCAGAGATTACCTTCCACTGGCAATCCAATGATAGTGAATTTGAGCAGAGTGAGAGGTCAATTGCACTTGGTCTTGCAGGAGGTTTAGGTACTCGTGTTTTTTCACCCGTGTTCAAAATTGTTAAATTGAAAATGTCACAAATGTCATAAATAAGAGTAGAACGACTATCGTCAATTTGTTCTCCCCAGACAGTTCCATGTGAATTGAAATCACCCAGGATCAACCTTGGCTCAGGAAGCACTGAGCACAGGTTCTCTAGGTGACTTCGATCCACTGTAACTCTATGAGGCCAGTACAAACTGACAACGCATAAGTCCTTACCTCTTATAGTTGTATGACATGCAACAGCTTCAATTCCTCCTGATAAAGGGAGGTGGATTCTAAAAAAGGAGTGGCGCTTATTGATCCCCAAAAGCACCCCTCCATAAGAATCGTTGCGATCCAGACGGATAATGTTAAAATCGTGGAAGGAGATGTTTGATTCGGAAGAAAGCCATGTTTCAGAAAGGGCAAAAATATCGCAACTAGTTTCATGAAGAAGAAATTTGAACGGATCCAGTTTAGGGATAATACTACGACAATTCCACTGTAACACAGTGATATCTCCGACCTCTCGGCGTAAATTAGCCATCGAGAGAGATAAACACTGAAATGAGGGGCCAAGTTTGCATCAATTGCTTTAAAAATGTCTTCACAATAGGAAGCATTGAGAGTACAATGCTTCTGATTGATTCTGATACGTTGAAGAACTTGAAAACTCCATCCAAGATATCCGACAACTTAAAAAGTCCCGTTTGGGAAGTTGATTCAGGTGAAACTACGTTGGGATTGAAGGTATTAGATGTTCCCGCTACTTCGGGTTTATTTTGAGGTGTAAAACACATTCGGAATCCAGGAGGAGATGGTTTTTCTTTCTGTACAGTTGGCGCTTTTTGTCTTTCGACGACTGGAGGGTTCAACGTGACTATTTTTTTGGGGATTCTGGTGTTCTTAGGAGCTGGTTTTGGACGTTTCCGGGAATTAGCAGTAAACACAACTGGAAGTTCTTCGTCGGCTGTGTCCGTGTCTACATTGTCAACTGGCAATACAGCAAAAATATTACTCGAATGAGTTTGGATCGGAGGCGCCGCGCCCTTTAAAATGGCGGCATAAGACCGCCTTGACCGTTCCTTTAAAGAGCGCTTTTGATTATCCCAGCGACTCTTAAATGCCTCACACGAAGAGATTTCATGGGGTGAGCCCCCGCAATAGACACATTTCTGTTCTATTGCTGAGCACGCTCCATCCCCATGATTCTCCCCGCATTTGGGGCACCGCGGCTTGTTGCAGCAGTGCGACGCAGTGTGCCCCAACTTAATGCAATTTTTACAATCCATTGGGCGAGGCACAAAGAGTCGCACAGGTAATCTTAAAACTCCGTCAATCAAAACGTAGTGAGGGAGGGCGGTACCCGCAAAGGTCACACGGAATGAGGCCGAAGGGGAGTACTTTTTAACTCCATTCACGACGGTGGCAGTTTGGAGTTGGCGACAATCCAAGATATCGACCGAAGTCGAATCAAGGCTCCTAAACTTACCAACGCCGTTGGATTTAACGTACTCCGCCTGTAGGCTCATTTCAGTGATCACGCCCTCGATCTCTACGTTTCGAGACGGGATGTAGACGTGATATTCTAGGTTTATGAACTTGCTGGCCACAATCTCATTTGCGGCTTTCCAGTTAGCCACCACAACGCGCAGCTTGTTCGGACGCAATTTCGTAACACTGGTTACAGAGGGCCACCTCGCCAGATCTTTGGTGATCTGAACCACATTTAGATGTTTACCGTTCGCTTTGGGCCGGATGAAAACCACCCATGGCCCAGAGGAAGATGAGCCCTCTGTATATTGTCGGAGCCGGTTGACTCTCCTCTCAACAGGGGATGATGCAACATTGTCATCCATCCGAGAACGATTTGCATCTGAAGGACCGGCATCAACCGAATCCTCCAGATGCTCCTCATCTTCATAGGAGACATTTGCATCATCCCCAGTTGGAAGGTATAGTCCCCCGCCTTCGCTCATATTTCTCAACGGGAAAACGAATGTTCTCCGTGTTGAAAATATGAGCGAAGCTCAAAATGATCGAAATATATATATTTAAAGGGAAATAAGATAGAGGAAGTAAAAGTGAAAAAAGAATAAAAAAAGAACTCACTATTTTTTGCACTTATTAGAGTGGTATTTTTTTCCAGTGTATATGGACTGCTCCAACCACGTGGTCCTCCGTTGATTCTCCAAAACAACGTCAGCCGAAGAACCCAACAAGACGAGCGCAGGCCCTTCCTCTTTGGTTCAAGATGGTTGCCACTTCTCGACTCGGTCTCGGGCGAGAACGACCAGTTTGATGATGATGAAGGTAATGATGAAACTCTTAGTTCGCCGAACAATGGCGGCGGACCTCGTGGTGATCGATCAGCAAGGCAGAAAAAACCGCTTTATTCACCAACAATTGATGATTGTACCCCTTCTGTGAGCTGGGGTTAATCAATGTCGCCGCACAAAACACCAACCGTCCTGACGGCACGAATCCCCGGATTTTTGGACGAGATCTCTTACACTTTGAGTCGCGAAGATCGGGAAACTTGAAAACGCGACTTTATGGCTCGAGTGATGCGAGACGAATGAGAAAAAAAAAATGTTTTAGAATGAAAATGGATTTTGATTGTGTTGTAAGATCTCTATTTCACTATGTTATGAAATTTTCTGGTCCTTTAAAGATTGCATTATGTTTTATTTCTCGTTTTAACAATGAACGCAATATCATCTTGAAGCTAAAACGTTCAAAAACGAAGATAAAATCTACTTTAAAAAGGTCTAGCTGGTAGTTATTGAGTGTTCAACTGATTGTCATGGTTTTTATCCAATCGGTTTACCATATTCAATTCTTATGTAGAACAATTAACATCAATTGATTATCGTTAACTCGATTTACTAAAACGCAAATAAATAACTGTGTTTTTAAAAAAAGTTTGTTTTTTGATAACTTTTTTGTAATAAGGATCTTAAACTGCACTGACTTGATCATTTTCATGGAAGAATTTGAACTAATTTTAAAGTTTTGCAAATTTGAGTAGGGAAAATCCACCATTTTTTCGAGCTTTGATGGTCTATTTCATACAAAAATTACTTGAAAATCCAACTTTTTTCGTACCAAGCTTGAAGAGCAAGAATCCTTCTAGAATAACAGGTATTAAAAGTGGAACATTTCCAGCAAATTCTTCAAATTATCAACGAAAAAGACAAATTTCCTAGTAAATTAATAGATTTTTCGTGATTGTGACGTCGCAGTGTGTACTAATACTAAAGCAGGGCTGCCTCGACACTACCTTCTTTAAATATTCCTTGCCACTCAAGTGCTTGTATGCAGCGTCGCATTGCTTCCTACCCGAGCAGACATGACGTCATAACTATACATAGTTTACAGGCAGTCGCAGGCCAGGAGTAGAAAACAGAAAAAAAACGCTCAAATGTCAAATAGGTCTGATTTAAACACCGATCAGTGAATGCGTAACATATCTTGGGTCGTAACATAATTGTAAAAACATTTTTTTAAGACTTTAAGAAAGTTTTTCATTGAACAGGATTGAAAATTTCATCAAAATGAGCATGTCTTACACATAACACAATAGTTTTGTTGATTTTGATTGATTCCGAATGAATTTTTATCTTGAACTATTAAAACTCATTAAAAAAACTGCTCAGTGTTTTGTCGAAAAGTTAAAATAAAAGCTGCAAAAATGTTGCAGCGCGTTTTTATTTGCCTAACTCAGATCGCAGCAACTTGTGCTCGTGAGCACACAGTGGTCCAAAAAGGCCTAAAGTGGAACTTTTTTCCTTGTGCTTTCGTCTTTCATTTTAGCTGTAAGGTGTCTTCAGAACGATTACTACTTAGTTACACTGTTCCCCATAATGTAAAAATATAGTTGTAGATACTTAACTATTGTAAGTTTTGAATTAACATGAGTATAATCAACATACGCACATTTTTCACTAGGTCCTGAGTCTCTACAAACTTCCCTTCCGAAGTTATCGCAATTTCAAGTTTTATTCTTCCTTTACTTTGTGAACTTCTTGGGTAAAATGGGGCAAGTGGATCCATAAACAAAATACTACATCTTGAAGCTTGATTTAAGTGCTACATACTTAGATGAACACTATTTGTCTCCTCGCTCCCATTTTTGAGTACGGTTGACATAAAAAAGGGGAATTGATAATTTTCAACGAGAAAATAGAGATTATTTTAGGGAAGAGTGGGGTATCGTGGGCCATGGGGAAACGTGGGCCACTTTTAATATCTCAGATGTGTGTTGAGATAAAAATCTCAAACCAACTGTCATCGTCGTCGCTTTGCGTGAGCATATATTTCTATATGTTGTTGACTTAAATACGCATCATATGCTTCTTTTATTTATCAAGCTAAAAAAAGTAAGAAAAAGTTACTTTCATAATTAAAAATACACCCGCTAATTGCATCGATGGGGAACCTAAAGTTCATATCAAAAATATGCTCATACGCTTATGATCTTAGTTTTGTCATGATCTTTCACGTGGGAAAGGAATTTTTGATGAAACGTCAATAAGTCACACAAACGCAACCAATTTGCAAATCATAGCTGGTGGGGAATCGTGGGCCACACATCTTGAACCACCTATATTTTAAGTTTTATTCACATTCAGAACTGAAAATACTTTTTCCCTATCTGTAAAGTTTTCTTATACCAAATGAAATGTTATGAAAAATATTTTGTCCATCCTATATAAGGAATTGTGCCAAAACGTTCGCGAGCCAGGTTTTGGAATCTATTCGATCATACACAGCTCTCTTTTTTATTTCATCATCTGGAATTGATTTAAAATAACGAAATGAATTATGAAATCACAGTTTTGGGTCAACTCATAAACTTTGCATGTTATTTAATCAATTTGGATTTAGCGGTCCACAATTCCCCACCATTTTCCAAAATCCAAAAAATATTGCTTTTTTTTCAAACAGTCAGAATTTGGGAAAAATATTTTTTTTTAATTTAAAAAAAATACCTTATAATTTCTTGAAAATGTAGAAAACCATACCAACTCTTATTTTCATTTTATCTTTCATAATAAAGAAGTTATGGAACAAAGAAAAAAAGTGGCCCATGGTTCCCCACTCTCCCATACAAAATAAAGGTATTTTCTTATTGGAGTTTCAGAAGTGACACTTATTGTAAGATTATGATAAGGAATAATATTAGGAAAAAGATATTAACTAATATTATGAAGAGATTAACCACCGTAATTTTTGTTTGTTACTTTGATTTATCGGCCTAGCGGTGAAAAGTGATGTCCTTTTTAGTAGGGACATCTAAAGATTATGAAATTTTTTATATAGATGGATAGAAGGTTAGAAGAAATGAAAGATGGTGAAAATGAGCGGGTAGAATTTGTCTAGAAGCATTACCATCACATACCAAATTTTTGTTCCTCACGAGCCTACTACTATGAAGTGGTAGATACAGATAGAGTTGCATCTACCACCACACATTAGTAGGCTTAGCGTGGTCCGCCCCACAAGCGAGAACTTGTAGTGCGGACGAACAAAAAGATGGTATGTGATCGCTCAGATAAGCTCCCTTTAACTCAGAAACGCATCTATCGATGTTTAAGTCTTCTCAGTTTGTTATCTTCGCATTCGTTACATGCGGGGTTTGCATGCGAAACGGTACGGTCGATAGTCTGATAGTGACCAACCACCGATGCTATGATGTCGTGTTTTTATTTCTTTTTGGCCAAAGTTATTTAATTTTATGAAGAGATTAACCACCGTAATTTTTGTTTGTTACTTTGATTTATCGGCCTAGCGGTGAAAAGTGATGTCCTTTTTAGTAGGGACATCTAAAGATTATGAAATTTTTTATATAGATGGATAGAAGGTTAGAAGAAATGAAAGATGGTGAAAATGAGCGGGTAGAATTTGTCTAGAAGCATTACCATCACATACCAAATTTTTGTTCCTCACGAGCCTACTACTATGAAGTGGTAGATACAGATAGAGTTGCATCTACCACCACACATTAGTAGGCTTAGCGTGGTCCGCCCCACAAGCGAGAACTTGTAGTGCGGACGAACAAAAAGATGGTATGTGATCGCTCAGATAAGCTCCCTTTAACTCAGAAACGCATCTATCGATGTTTAAGTCTTCTCAGTTTGTTATCTTCGCATTCGTTACATGCGGGGTTTGCATGCGAAACGGTACGGTCGATAGTCTGATAGTGACCAACCACCGATGCTATGATGTCGTGTTTTTATTTCTTTTTGGCCAAAGTTATTTAATTTTATGAAGAGATTAACCACCGTAATTTTTGTTTGTTACTTTGATTTATCGGCCTAGCGGTGAAAAGTGATGTCCTTTTTAGTAGGGACATCTAAAGATTATGAAATTTTTTATATAGATGGATAGAAGGTTAGAAGAAATGAAAGATGGTGAAAATGAGCGGGTAAAATTTGTCTAGAAGCATTACCATCACATACCAAATTTTTGTTCCTCACGAGCCTACTACTATGAAGTGGTAGATACAGATAGAGTTGCATCTACCACCACACATTAGTAGGCTTAGCGTGGTCCGCCCCACAAGCGAGAACTTGTAGTGCGGACGAACAAAAAGATGGTATGTGATCGCTCAGATAAGCTCCCTTTAACTCAGAAACGCATCTATCGATGTTTAAGTCTTCTCAGTTTGTTATCTTCGCATTCGTTACATGCGGGGTTTGCATGCGAAACGGTACGGTCGATAGTCTGATAGTGACCAACCACCGATGCTATGATGTCGTGTTTTTATTTCTTTTTGGCCAAAGTTATTTAATTTTATGAAGAGATTAACCACCGTAATTTTTGTTTGTTACTTTGATTTATCGGCCTAGCGGTGAAAAGTGATGTCCTTTTTAGTAGGGACATCTAAAGATTATGAAATTTTTTATATAGATGGATAGAAGGTTAGAAGAAATGAAAGATGGTGAAAATGAGCGGGTAGAATTTGTCTAGAAGCATTACCATCACATACCAAATTTTTGTTCCTCACGAGCCTACTACTATGAAGTGGTAGATACAGATAGAGTTGCATCTACCACCACACATTAGTAGGCTTAGCGTGGTCCGCCCCACAAGCGAGAACTTGTAGTGCGGACGAACAAAAAGATGGTATGTGATCGCTCAGATAAGCTCCCTTTAACTCAGAAACGCATCTATCGATGTTTAAGTCTTCTCAGTTTGTTATCTTCGCATTCGTTACATGCGGGGTTTGCATGCGAAACGGTACGGTCGATAGTCTGATAGTGATAATCTTTCATAATCTTTAGATGTCCCTACTAAAAAGGACATCACTTTTCACCGCTAGGCCGATAAATCAAAGTAACAAACGATATTAACTAATTTTCATTAGCAATAGCAGGAGAGTAGAAGATGAAAATGCTTGATAGCTTTGATCATACTAATCAAATTGTCTCCCTATCATATCCTTTAATCCAAACCTCCAAACCAATTTTTTGATTAGGATGCAGCACAAGATTTAACTTTCATCCCCTTCTACCTTTCCCAATCCATTCATTGACTACAAGGACGTGTCCGGCGCCATTATAAGGTTTGATTATTGTGAATGTGCTACTCCATGATTGACCGAAGCCAACAATTTCCTACAAAGGTCAAAAAATTTGTACTTGGTAGCTCAACCCACTGTACGAAACTGAGACTCTCTCTTTGATCATCAATTATGACGCCGTCTACGTCCTATTAAGTAGTCAATAGATAATTAGGAAATAAAGAGAAAGTGATGAATTATTTTACTTTGCGTTTAAGGACCGAGGTCTACCTCTGCTTCCGAGCAAACAATTTTGTTTTGGAGTGTGGGTTGAAGGATACGACCTGAAAAGCGATCTATGTTTTTAATCCTGTTCACGAAATTGTTGTTTGAAGAAAAATTCCAACCTGGTTAAGCAAAATTCCTGAATATTTTTCCATTTCGTTTTGATAAATTTTGAAAATCGTTTATGCGGCTCAGTTTTTCTACAGTTATCTCACATTTCTCATCAGTAAAAAAAAGCCATTATTAAAGTTTAGAAAATTCTATATTATCATATACAAAATGAAACAGACTGAAGTTAAACTTACGATACTCCTGTTGAAGTGTTTTGATTAAAACAGCTTTTAAGTACATCTGTTAACATGATAAGTTTTATTATGATTTAACCTGGACCTCATTTATTATTTACCAGAGTTTAAAAATATCTCACCGACCAGCTGTTCTCTTTCTTCGAAACGAAAAACATCCTCTTTTCCAGTGATGGTGGTTGACTGAAGTTGGCTGATAGCCTGTCATCTTCCCTCGCCAGAAAGAATATGAACGAACATTGTACATTAATTCTCATTGCGTGGGCCAATATGTCACCGAGTCGCAGTAGAAGAGAGTTTGCGGAACGTCAGCAGCGGAAGCCAATCTAAATGGAACATCTCTAATCGAACAAGCAGCCAGCCAGCCAGCAGGAATAGCAGCGAGTAAGCTGAACGAGGCCGCTGTTGAATGAAATTCTGCGAACGCATTATACGACAAAGCGGTGAAAGCATCGGAGCACGTTTCCGATTCCAGTTTCCCTACTCGGGAAACATCGATTTCAAGGTCTCGTTCGAAGGAAGACGGCGAAGCACTTTAAGTGGGTTTGAAGGAATCATTTAGTTTCAACTTCCGATAATTTTAATATGTTTCTTTGAATCATTTTGGTTGATATTGTTACGCATTTGGACGTTCTGATATTAAGGATCTCTTAAATCTCTTAAAAGGAAACCTTTTTCCACTGAGATCCCTTCTCTACAATAATACTTTAATCATAATATACATTTCCTCGCATTAAATATATTTGTGTTCTCAACATGCTTAAATTTTTTGCTCGCGTTTATTTGTAAACTTTTGCTGCCAGAAAAAAAAAGAAAAAAGAAATTCCAATTTGTAGCTTTGCCACAAAACATCACGTCACAAAAGATTTCAACTTGTTTCGGCTTGAAATTTAGTCGTCGTTGAACGGTTTCTATCGTTTTACAGTCTTAAGTTCTACCGTAATATTTTACAGTTTTCTACCGTTCTACCTGATTTATTGTACAGTTTTTATCATTTTTCAAACGTTTAAGCGTTTAAGTTTCATATTTTTCATCAGCTTTCGTTTTTATCGTAATATTGTTCTACAGTGAATCAATTAATCGTCATTATGTCAAATGTGTCTGGCTTCTTTCATGCCGAACATGGAAACAATTATTGTTAATATAGGATATTTTTTGCCTTCAAATATATATGTATGTAATAATAATGGTCAACATTTGCTTCACAAAGACCGAAGCCGCCAGAGTATGCTCCATGTCCTACGAGCAGACATCCTCGACAAGATAAATGTTGGCCACTTTGTTGCTCCCGCGAGATGAAAAAAAAGGCCACAAACACTAGATGTGCAGCAGCAGCAGTCCTCGTCCCGGCATTATCTTCTATGAATTCAGTGACCCACATCCACACCCAACAACAAGAGCGCGAAAGCCCAATGGAGACAAATTGAATACTGCTCACGGAGGACTTTAGTCCAGCCAGGCAGCTTTTCTTTTTCCTGCCCTAAAATATAACTAAAGTTACAACAAATCCGGTTCCTTTCTTTGTGTGTGGGATGCCGAATTGAGTGGCTCTCTCTCTCTCTCTCTCCGGCGGTAATTCGGTGAATATTCATAACTTTTTGTTTAACTCCATTAGGTGAGGCTCCTCAACAGTTTGTTTTCGTTTTGCTTTTGTTTTGGGTGCTCGGCTTTCCCCAAAAAGCATCCTGGGACCGTAAAATAGCTTTAGTTAAGTGGATTTTGGCCGGAAGGACTTTGGCCGAAAGTTGATTTTTGTTTTGACTGATTTTCCATCCCACTTCTGCCGAAAAGCGGATGAGATTAGTGCGTTGAGAGTGAGTATGGTGCCGAAAGCTCCGGACCGGATTGACAGAAACAATAGAAAATTTGACGAAGTTTAGCAGTTCCTATGAATAAATTTGCCCACAAATTGACGAAGCGTTCAATTTGGTGAGACGATAAACCTTGATTGGAAAGTTGGGAAAAGTTTCATTTTGTCAATAAATAAGAATCATTATCTTGGCCCTTGAAACTTCCATTCTAATCACATTTCTTAATTCAAACTGTATTATTATATCGTTCTTATTTAAGTCAGAGTTTTTTTGAAATTGTTGTGATATTAAATAAAACAGAGTACTATTTGTGTCGAAAACCGATAATATAATCACATATATTCTCGTCAAGTCATGTTTAGAGATCGGGCTACAAAAGTGATTGATATGGATTATCAATCCGTGATATTGGCAACACCTCACTAATGATTTCCTATATGTTCAACTGGCAACAATTCAAGTGAACACTACAAATTGCCATGCGGTTCGTCAGTCCGAATCAATCGCCGTAGTGAAATGTTCGGTCATCGCGTATAAGTAAAATTTAAAAAAAAAAAACAGTTTCGTGTTTGTGTCGTTTTTTTTCGATCTATCGTTTTTTCTTCGATTTTTTGGGTTTTTTGTTTTTCATGTTTTTTTTTTTTTTTTGTTTTTCTGTTTTTTCGTTTTATCGTTTTTTTTCTTTTTTTCGTTTTTTCATTTTTTCGTTTTTTCATTTTTTAATTTTTACGTTTTTTTCGTTTTTGCGCTTTTTGGTTTTTTCGTTTTTTTAATTTTTTCCTTTTTTCGTTTTTTCGTTTTTTTGTTTTTTCGTTTTTTTGTTTTTTCGTTTTTTCGTTTTTTCGTTTTTTCGTTTTTTCGTTTTTTCGTTTTTTCGTTTTTTCGTTTTTTCGTTTTTTCGTTTTTTCGTTTTTTCGTTTTTTCGTTTTTTCGTTTTTTCGTTTTTTCGTTTTTTCGTTTTTTCGTTTTTTCGTTTTTTCGTTTTTTCGTTTTTTCGTTTTTTCGTTTTTTCGTTTTTTCGTTTTTTCGTTTTTTCGTTTTTTCGTTTTTTCGTTTTTTCGTTTTTTCGTTTTTTCGTTTTTTCGTTTTTTCGTTTTTTCGTTTTTTCGTTTTTTTTGTTTTTTCGTTTTTTCGTTTTTTCGTTTTTTCGTTTTTTCGTTTTTTCGTTTTTTCGTTTTTTCGTTTTTTCGTTTTTTGGTTTTTTGGTTTTTTCGTTTTTTCGTTTTTTCGTTTTTTCGTTTTTTCGTTTTTTCGTTTTTTCGGTTTTTTCGTTTTTTCGTTTTTTCGTTTTTTCGTTTTTTCGTTTTTTCGTTTTTTCGTTTTTTCGTTTTTTCGTTTTTTCGTTTTTTCGTTTTTTCGTTTTTTCGTTTTTTCGTTTTTTCGTTTTTTCGTTTTTTCGTTTTTTCGTTTTTTCGTTTTTTCGTTTTTTCGTTTTTTTGTTTTTTCGTTTTTTCAGTTTTTCGTTTTTTCGTTTTTTTCGTTTTTTTCGTTTTTTTCGTTTTTTCGTTTTTTCGTTTTTTCGTTTTTTCGTTTTTTCGTTTTTTC
>NW_026598072.1:0-11623 GCF_029784155.1 Uranotaenia lowii
TCAGGTTATGGAATGCTTAAGATGTGCATAAGTAGTTATAAGCTGAAAAATTTCCTCAAACTTGACTTCACCAATGATGAATCTACGAAAAGCATATTAAAGTTAGGAAAAGTATGTTTATATATTAACGGGTAAATAATCTATCCGAAACATGAGTGGTTTTCATGCGGAACAAAAATAATAAAAAATATTTAAATTTGTGTGTAAGTAATTTTCTAAAATATTCGTCAGAATATTTTGCAATTTTTGCAAATATTCAAGATTTTTTCACGGGAAAGTAGAAACATTACGGTTCCATTACATATTTGAAACAATATATTTTACTAACAAATTCACAGCCTACTTCTATAAAAAAAACAAACTTTTTCATCTTTATATTAATTGAAATTCCGAACAGTTTGCCAAAACAATACTTCTCTAAAAATGTTTAGGTGAACTGGGGGTAAACGCCTACGTTAAGATGAATCTTTTATAACTCGTCAATAATGAAGGGAATAAACATGAACACTCAAATCAATAACAAACGTCTGAATCGCTAAATTTTGAAAAGCTTTCTAAAGTGTGATTTCCATTTCGTTTGAGGCAAACGCACTTTCCCCGGTTGACGTTAAGGACATGTTTTATTGATTCAAGTGCCTCCGAAAGTGTTTCCCAGTTTAAGGGGGGGGGGGGGGTCTAACGGGTATAAAAAAAACACCATTTTCACGATTTTTTTCTAGAGTTATCGTTCAAACAAATGTATTCAACTTTTTGCATTATACAAAGCATTTTTAAAAGAACATTTAGTAATTTTTTCGTAGAAAAATATTGAAAAATGAGCCGGTGACGGAGCATTTTCGAGGATGCCTTTTAGAAAACAGGATTTGCGGTGGACACTGTATCTCAGCACAGAATCATCTGAAGTCAAAAAATCAGAGCAAAATATTTTTAATAGATGTTTTTCTGGACCCCAACGTTTTTATTTAACTTAAAAATATTTTTATGAAATTTTTGTGGCTGTTTGAAGTAAAAACTACGATTTTTCACAAAAAAATCCGCCATTTTTCACCTCTAAAATCTGCCCAAAGTAAAAAAATCAAAAAAGAAAAACGTTGGGGTCTGGTATTTTATATGTAGAAAAAATGTTCCAAATTTGAAAAGAATCGGATAAGTAGTTTTCAAATGACGATGTCCACGGACTTTAAAAATGTGCTTTCGAGAAAAACGCGTTTGAAGTTTCTGCTCTTGCTTTCTTGCAGTATTAGATAGGAGGAGATAAAGGCCTATAATTTCTACAGTTTTGCTTCAATTGACATAAAAATTTGACACAACATTCTTGAAATGTTTTACAATAAGAAAATAAAAAAAAAATCAATTTTTTGAAAGTGTCATTTTTGTTGGCAAGTCTGTTGTCTCCTGAGCCGATGTCCGCGAGTTCGAGCCCAAGAGTAAACATCGAACGCAGTTGTACCGGATAAGTTTTTCGATAACGATCCGCCAACTGCAACGTTGATAAAGTCGCGAATGCCATAAAGATGGTAAAACGACTATAATCGAAAAAAAAAAAAAAATTAAAGATGTCTTCTAGCAACAGGTTCCTTAAGGATTTGTAGCTATTGTCAACACTCACAAGTTCTAGACGTATCTAGATTGTCAAAACATACATACATATGTATGACAATTGTGAGCATTCAGGCGTAGGATATAACGATTTCAATGCTTTTTGTCGTATGTTTTCTGAGCTTTTCTTCTCTTTTTTGTGCATTTATTCCTAGCCTTCCACCAAGCTAGATATATCTTTTAACTTCGGCCGAACAGTTTTTCTACTTGGTCGTTTGACGAAAATGAAGCCGATAGAACGTTCACTTGCTTTGAACAGGAATCACACAGGTTGCCAATACACTTTGACATACACACGCATTTGGAACACAGGGAAAATGTGTTTGGTCATGTGCCAGAAAAAAATATAAATGTGTATTTGTTATCCGTTTTATTATTTTTTAAATTGTGATAAAACAAAGCAGAATGTTTTTCAAAATTGATTTTGCTTACAACTTAGTGAAAAAAATTGTATCGATCAATGTGCCCATGTCCAAAACAGAGACGAACCAGAAACGAAAAAAAAACGATAAGGCAAGATTTTCTTTGGCAAAAAGCTTCCGAACGATTCATTTGATGGGCTTCCGGCTTGTTTGAGGATCTGTTGCTGCGTGGCCCAAGAAATCATAGAGGAACAGGACACAAGACATTGACTGGGACAAGTCGTCATCCCCCCGGCTGTTTGACTGGGCCCAGATTCGAATCCGGTCCCGAAACCCACCACATACAACTTACATACAAGTTGGTCCCCTGCCTGACACGAGCAAAGGTCGTAAAAAGTCATTTGATACGCTAGATTGGGCATTGTTGTTTGGGTTTTTCTCTCTAGTTGGGTTTGCTGAAGGAAGGAACGAAAAAAGTAACGTGAAGGATGGGTAAGACTATCAATGAAGTAGATTAGGTAGAAAATCAACTTTTGTCTCTTTGATTGGAAAGGATGTGGCCGAGGGTTGTCAATTCATGATGTTTTGTGTAAATCGATTATAGAGTTCGATTTTATTGAAACTGGAGCATATCCTATCCATCATCTTACGAAACCAAGAATCGGACAAAATCTTTAGAGAACTTTTGACGGATTTAACAATATCTGTAACCACATCAATCGAACAAGAAATTGGTTAGTTTTTCTGCAGAAAATAAATCCTAAGAAAGCAGTTACTTTTGATGAACAGAAATGCGGCATCGTTTGAGTGTTTTATATGCTTTGTTTTCAAAGCGAAAAATGTCACCAACTTACATATCGTAGAAGACTTTTTTACTATAAATTCATATTGTGAAAAAGATAACTAGAAAAACTTCAAAAGCATTGATTTCTCTCTTGAAAACCAATTTGTTTTTATAGATTTTTCAGCTGGAATTGTCAATGAACAAAAAACCAATTCATTGGTTTTCGTGAAATTTTTGGACCGTTCAACTAAGCACTTTCATTGTTTTTAAAGGGGGAGTAGGGTCTAACGGGTAAAAAAAACACCATTTTCACGATTTTTTTCTAGAGCTATCGTTCAAAGAAATGTATTCAAATTTTTTGCATTATACAAAGCATTGTTAAGAGAATATTTAGTAATTTTTTCGTAGAAAATATTGAAAATGCGCCGGGGACGGAGCACTTTCGAGATGCCTTTTAAAAAACAGGATTTGCGGTGGACACTGTATCTCAGCACAGATTCATCTGAAGTCAAAAAATTAGAGCAAAATATTTTTTTCTGGACCAAAACGATTTTATTTAACTTAACTTTTAATGAAATTTTTGTGGCTGTTTGAAGTAAAAACTACGATTTTTCACGAAAAAATCCACCATTTTTTATCTGTAAAATCTCCCCGTAGTAAAAAAAAAAAAAAGAAAAACGTTGGGGTCTGATATTTTATATGTAGAAATTTTAATTTTCCTCGCAGGACCCTCCTGAAATACTAGCTTAGAAACAGGCCAATATTCAAAGAGTGTAAAAATGACAAAAATGACAAAAATGACAAAAATGACAAAAATGACAAAAATGACAAAAATGACAAAAATGACAAAAATGACAAAAATGACAAAAATGACAAAAATGACAAAAATGACAAAAATGACAAAAATGACAAAAATGACAAAAATGACAAAAATGTCAAAAATGACAAAAATGACAAAAATGACAAAAATGACAAAAATGACAAAAATGACAAAAATGACAAAAATGACAAAAATGACAAAAATGACAAAAATGACAAAAATGACAAAAATGACAAAAATGACAAAAATGACAAAAATGACAAAAATGACAAAAATGACAAAAATGACAAAAATGACAAAAATGACAAAAATGACAAAAATGACAAAAATGACAAAAATGACAAAAATGACAAAAATGATAAAAATGACAAAAATGACAAAAATGACAAAAATGACAAAAATGACAAAAATGACAAAAATGACAAAAATGACAAAAATGACAAAAATGACAAAAATGACAAAAATGACAAAAATGACAAAATGACAAAAATGACAAAAATGACAAAAATGACAAAAATGACAAAAATGACAAAAATGACAAAAATGACAAAAATGACAAAAATGACAAAAATGACAAAAATGACAAAAATGACAAAAATGACAAAAATGACAAAAATGACAAAAATGACAAAAATGACAAAAATGACAAAAATGACAAAAATGACAAAAATGACAAAAATGACAAAAATGACAAAAATGACAAAAATGACAAAAATGACAAAAATGACAAAAATGACAAAAATGACAAAAATGACAAAAATGACAAAAATGACAAAAATGACAAAAATGACAAAAATGACAAAAATGACAAAAATGACAAAAATGACAAAAATGACAAAAATGACAAAAATGACAAAAATGACAAAAATGACAAAAATGACAAAAATGACAAAAATGACAAAAATGACAAAAATGACAAAAATGACAAAAATGACAAAAATGACAAAAATGACAAAAATGACAAAAATGACAAAAATGACAAAAATGACAAAAATGACAAAAATGACAAAAATGACAAAAATGACAAAAATGACAAAAATGACAAAAATGACAAAAATGACAAAAATGACAAAAATGACAAAAATGACAAAAATGACAAAAATGACAAAAATGACAAAAATGACAAAAATGACAAAAATGACAAAAATGACAAAAATGACAAAAATGACAAAAATGACAAAAATGACAAAAATGACAAAAATGACAAAAATGACAAAAATGACAAAAATGACAAAAATGACAAAAATGACAAAAATGACAAAAATGACAAAAATGACAAAAATGACAAAAATGACAAAAATGACAAAAATGACAAAAATGACAAAAATGGCAAAAATGACAAAAATGACAAAAATGACAAAAATGACGAAAATGACAAAAATGACAAAAATGACAAAAATGACAAAAATGACAAAAATGACAAAAATGACAAAAATGACAAAAATGACAAAAATGACAAAAATGACAAAAATGACAAAAATGACAAAAATGACAAAAATGACAAAAATGACAAAAATGACAAAAATGACAAAAATGACAAAAATGACAAAAATGACAAAAATGACAATAATTACAAAAATTACAAAAATTACAAGAATTACTAAAATGACAAAAATGACAAAAATGACAAAAATGACAAAAATGACAAAAGTGACAAAAATGACAAAAATGACAAAAATGACAAAAATGACAAAAATGACAAAAATGACAAAAATGACAAAAATGACAAAAATGACAAAAATGACAAAAATGACAAAAATGACAAAAATGACAAAAATGACAAAAATGACAAAAATGACAAAAATGACAAAAATGACAAAAATGACAAAAATGACCAAAATGACCAAAATGACCAAAATGACCAAAATGTCAAAAATGATATAAATGACAAAAATGAAAGAAATGTCAAAATTTAAAAAAATTAAAAAATGACACAAATGAAAAATTACATAAATGACAATAATGACAGAAAACGACAAAAAAAAACAAAAAAACCAAAACAATTTTTTCTTCTGCTTAAATGCTTAAACTCATGTATTTCTTTGTTTAAAAATAAGAAATATTACTCCCTGGAGCCACTAAATTTTTCAAGTCACCTATCGTTCGCTGTTCAGATTCATTCACTAACATTTTTGATTGAACTGAAATATTTAACGCAGTCGAAAATATCAGTAGATGAATCTTAACAGCAAACGATAGATAACTTGAAAAATTTGGTGGCTCTAGGGAGTAATATTTTACGTTTTATTCAAAAATTAACATGAACTTAAGCATTTAAACATGGGAAAAATTGCTTTGGTTTGTTAGTTTGATAATGTTTCAAAATTTAATGACTTTGAGAAACACAAAAAATTTTCCAACATAAATAAGTTTTATTGTATTGTAAAATGCTTTAATCTATTAAATTTTTCAAGTGAAAAATATGATAGAGTAACCAGAGCTTTTTAATGTATTTTTATTGCACATGCAGGTGGCTCCAGAGAGTAGTTTTCTTTTTCTTCTCAGGGATTCTGTTAAATTTAATAAAAATTCTTAATATCACTGAAATTCGCACTCAAATAAGTTTAATCCCTACGTCATTTTGCAATGTTTAACATTGCATGTCTCATCATTTTTTTTATCTCAACATTCTTACTTGTCTACAAGTAAACAGATATTAATAGAGTTCTGTTATCGCTCAGGATACAGTTTGCCTTAAGCTTCCGAGAAGTGTATATCTACTACCTATTTACTATCAACTAGCACTCATCTATCACACGACCCGAACTGGCACAGGCACATAGATCTCAAATGAAGGCAATTTGTCGTTTTCCATCAGACCAAAATAGTAAGTCCTAGTCGAAACAGGGATAAATGTGAAGCGCGCGAGGAAGGAAAATTGCGACCAACAAGAAATGACTTAACGATTTTGAACTTCAGCCAGCTCCAGCTCGATTCCACGAGAGTCATGAGGAGTAGGTTGCCATCTCTATGTTGTTATATCGTCGTCGAACATCCGGACCAGACGCTTCCATCATCATCGCTGTCCCTGAAAGCTGAATCCCTTGATAGGGAGAGAGAATGGAAAGAGCATCGTGACGACCGAGGTGGGAAAAAGCGTCGGGGAATTTGTATTTATATATTTGTGTGCTATAAACTGGAAGCAATAATTCACTGTCCCCGCGAAGCACTACTACTCGAGCTTTGGCACTTTTTCAAAAGTTCAAACGACTCAAAAAAAAGAAGAGGATGGTGCAGATCAAAACCAACCAACCATCCCCTTCTTTTCCTACTAGTTCATGATGTGCTCGAGGAGAGTATGTTGATGAGCTGATACTCGTTAGTGCTGTTATATTTGCAACTATTTATCAACGTTTGATTGGTTGGTGGGAAAAAGCTTCGAAAGGATCTCAAGTTCAAAATTGGACGGATACAAATGATGGATGAGGAAAAGGAAATTGAGAAATTTAAATTTTACTTGGAAAACTGTCATATGAGGCCAACATTAGGCGCTGAATGAGAATTCCACAGAGCTGAAATTAAACTATTGATTGATTAAATTTTAAAGAAACAACATATTAGTTTGAGAATTTGCTTGAAAATTTAAAAAAGCTAAATCAATTTTTTAAGCAGAATTCAAGCAAACGTGGCAAATCATAGAATGGTAGAGCTTCTTTGAATTTGAATTTACTTAAATATCAGTTATACTTCATTTGAAGTAGTCCAAAAATTATCATGGAATGACCATAAAAGTAACTCTAAAACCATACCTGTACAAAAAAAACAGTTAAGCTTTCATATAAAACAACCTATTTGCTTCTAAATGCTACCATTTTATCAGAAGAGGTGTTTGTTTGTGGCTTCGAAAAAACAGAAATTTTAAAACTCTAAAACTACATTCTAAGTATTATAAAAAATCTCCATCTTCAAACCAAATTTAGCCTATTGGAAACAAAACCTGATTATTTTTTGTTTAATATTTAATGTTTTTTTCAAACATACGATAGATTTACATAACTGTCAAAATGCAGCTGTTCAAAATTTTTTTCATCAGATTAACAAGGGAACATCCATAAATGACGTAGCTTTTTTTGTGAGTTTTTATACCCCCCCTCTCCCTTCGTAGCATTTCGTCACAAAGTCATATACCCCCCTAGCTAATAACGTAGCTTTAATAAACCCCCCCCCCCCCCCCATTTTTAAAAATCGGTTTTTACTTTTTACTTTTATTATCAGCATTTTTCAAGAATAATACAAAAAATACAAAAAATGGAAAGAAGTTATAAATGGAAGTATAAAAAAGCATCTCAATCAGTCAAATAAAATCAAGCTACCTTTCAACAAACAGGATAGCTTGTAAGTATTCAATCAGTTGCGTCGGTCCAAATTATCTCCATTCTGGTTTCCAATGAAATCGTTGGGCAGCTTGCCTCCATCGTCTGTTCGGCTGAAATAATTGCATCTGCGATGTCAGCTGCCTCCACCCATTCTCTATCGTCTTCCGGAGTGACCAGCACTTCGTGTCGTCTTTTGCCTTCGCTTTGGACGAATCTTTCTATCCGAGGCTGGGGCCTTGTGGATTTTGCTATGCTCCATTTGGAGAACATTTGAAGCAACATATAAATTGCATTTCTTGCATGTACGCTCCTTGATACGCTTGAAAACAGTCGTGCAGTAGGAGTATTTGATTTTTTTTCGATATTTAATTAAAGCTACGTAGCTTTACTTGAACCCCTACCCCCCCTCTCGTCACACATCGTCACACAAAGTCAAACTCCTCCCCTCCCCCACAAATGCTACGTCATTTATGGATGTTCCCCAAGCAAATTTGAGCTTTATATTTCAGCATAGTGAAACTTCAAGGAACTTTTAAAATTTAAAACGAAAAATTGTTGAAATGAACTGCAAATTTTCAAAGGCAGCTTTAAAATTATTTTCATATCAGTTTTTAAGACTTCTGAAAAACTCATTGAACGATAACAAATTTTTGGTTTATCAAATATTGTATAATATTTTTCATTTTTATATAATTTTAAACCAAACAAAATTTTATAACCTAACAACATAACGGAGTAAATCAGAATCAGAAGAAAAAAAATCATCAGAATGTAAAAAAACATACTGATTTTTTGTAAATGAAAGTTTTTTGTTTAGTTTGAACGCTTAAATTCAATATCATTAGAAAAATAAGAACGAATTCTATCAAGAGCATTCAAATTTGTTCGAGAAAGTGCATCAAAACAAGCAAAAACATTCAAAAACCTTTTCTCTAAACAAACAGAAATTTAACTTATGAAGGTTGAGTTTTAAATTGAAATCACACATCTCCGTATAAATTAATTCATATGAACAGTCACAGCTTGAAATTCATATATCTGTTAGCAAAAGCATAAAAAGTTGCTCTATGGAGCCACGAGATGGTTGATTTTATAGTAAAAGGCTTTTTAAAAGGCATATCCTAAAATCTCCAATCTTTAAAAATATATCACAGCTGAATTATTTAGTTTTCTTAGGGAACCGGTCTAATTATTTTAGAGAAAGGAAAGTCTGGTTCACTCTCTGGAGCCACAGATAATGAATTTACGCGCAGAGTCGTAGGAAGAACTGCTTCATAAGGGGAATTTCGGCAACTGATTATTCTATGATATTTTTACTCAAACAATGCATGAATAAAAAAAAACCTTAAAAAATATAAAGTGTTTCAAACTAAAACTTTTTTATAGAAATAGTAACTTTTGAAAATATGCCCTACAATCTTTAAAATACAAATAAATAAGCTATATTTGTACAATAAAAGCCTCAGTGACAATATAGAAACTCACCTTCAGAGATGATATAAACATTTGAAATTGTTCAAGAATCTGGTAGATTTTGAGCTACAAATGAGTTTGTTTTAAGAATATCTTTAATTATAAAAAAATTAAACTTAAATGAAAAAGTTTGACCTACATACAGTTGAGCAAATTCAATTTTTTGACCATCGATAAAAAATCAAACTTTTTCAGATAAAATAAGAGAATTAAATTAAAATTTTTAAAGATAAAATAAGAGATTTAAATTGTGTTGCTATATTGACCCAAAAAAAAAAAAATTATTGAATTTTTAATTTAAAAAAAAAACAAAACTGCAATACCTAGTGTAAATTTATAAAATTATGGAATTCCTTACAGATTTTTAAGTTGAAATAACATGTTTCTTTATCAGTGAATTTTAAAATTCCATTTATAAAATCATGTGGATAATTTGATTTGCATTATACAACAAAATTTAGGCTAGTTTTAATGGCATTGTGGTGAACGTTACGACGAAAATTCTTGATAGAAGAACTACAGATAGAAAATTAAATGACGGAAAGATAAAGCAGATGCTTAGTAGGAGAAGATTTACAGATGTTGAAAATGAGCCAAGAGCATATTTTATGGAAAGCTTCAAAGGTGCGTTCTAGACCCTTTGTCCCACAACATCTGTAAATTTTCTCCTATTAAGCATCTGCTTTATTTATCCATCATTTAGTTTTCAATCTGTAATTCTTCTACCATTCTTCTGGAAGGAGGGGGTTATATGCCCCATCTACAAGAAGGGCGACAAATTGGACTGTGAGAACTACCGAGCGATCACTGTCCTCAATGCCGCCTACAAAGTGTTGTCCCGAATCCTACTCCGCCGCCTAACGCCACAAGCAAACAGATTCGTGGGAAGTCATCAGGCCGGCTTCATGGAGGGACGGTCTACGACGGACCAGATATTCACATTGCGGCAAATCCTCCAAAAATGCCGTGAACACCAAGTCCCTACGCATCATCTATTCATCGACTTCAAAGCCGCATACGACACGATCGACCGTAACGAGCTATGGAAAATCATGGACGAGAACGGCTTTTCCGGGAAGCTAATCAGACTGATCAAGGCGACGATGGATGGAACGCAGTGCTGTGTGCGGATTTCGGGTGAATTGTCGAGTTCATTCGAATCGCGCAGGGGGCTTCGACAAGGTGATGGTCTATCCTGCATGATGTTCAACGTGGCGCTAGAAGGTGTTATTCGACGAGCGGTGGGCGGAATGCGGGGCACGATTTTTTTTATGAGTGTCCAAAGATCTAGTGACATCCATGGACAGTAGTTGCCTTTCAATTTTACATTTTTTTTATTGTCCTAGTAGACATTGTTCGAAAATGGCTGTAAGATGTTGTGATATCTTGCAAACCAACATTCACGTTATCTGGTAGTTGAACATTATTCAAATAATTCAAAAATAAATTGTTCAGTTTACAATGATCAGTAATTTCTTTCGTTAAAGTTGCCATTTGTTTATTACTTGATAATTTAAAGGATGTAATAACCTGTAAATGGTCGCTCACATCAGTAAAAATAGTGTCATTTTTCAGTCGGCCTAGATAAATCTGCTTAGAAATGACGTGGTCTAAAATATTATTAGTTTTTGGTCTAGTGGGGAAGGAGTTTGTGCAAACATAACCAAAGGATTCCAAAATCGACTTATATTTCGTAACTGTATTTAAATTGGTTAAATTTATGGGGACATTAAAATCACCTACAATAAGACAAGAATGGTTATCGGCAACAGACGCTAACAAGGACTCAATTTGATCGCAAAATGAGTTAAATGGAAATGCGGGTGGTCTATAGATGCCATGAACACTAAAAACTTGACCACTCAAAGATATTTGAATGCTTATCCTATGGAAACCTTCAATGACCTTATTTTCAGTAATTTTGAACTTTAAATTTGTTTTAATATACATAGCTAGACCTCCATATGACTGGTCACGGCAAGAAAAGATCGAGGTGTATCCTGGAATGTTATAAATATTACAATTATGCTTCGCAACCCAAGTTTCACAAATAACAATTACATCAAAACAGACATTTAAATGTTCAATAGTCTGCAACACACAGTCAAACTTATTTAAACTATTCAAACTACATATATTCCATTGCAAAACTCTTAAATTTCCTAAATTGTTATCACAAGTTCTTAAATTAAAATCATCGACATTGTCATGGTATACATTAATTAGATTATCCATTAAATTATTTATATAAAAAGTAATCACAAGACCT
>NW_026598073.1:0-11597 GCF_029784155.1 Uranotaenia lowii
TCCCGGATGTCGGTTTATCTGATAGGATCATCCCACCAACTTTGTCGATTCCGGTGCGTTTCCGCAAAATTTGGTTCTGCGTGATAAAAGTTGTAAAGCCATTTAAGCATAAAGTTCGTGAACTTTATTACGGTTCCTCCCCTCCCGGAACATTCCATATGCTAACACAACAACCGTTCGACAAATCGACCATAACCATACCTGAGTGAGAGACAATCTGCATGTCACACACGCGACGCGGATTGCTTGGATGATGGCTGTGCATAGTCAAACGTGCCATATTGCTACTGCATCGTATCTCACGTACAGTACAGCCAAAGTACATACTTTAGTTGTCGATTCGACTCGACTGGCATCGGGGAATTTGAACGCCTCAGAGCCTACTTGTTGGAACGCTGTGTAATTCGTTGTTGGATTGTTGGCGCTTTTAACAACAACAAACAACGAAAATCGTTAATTCGCACTGGAGCGGAAGAACCCAATCATCAAACGCGAAACTTTTTAAATGCCAATGAATGATATAAGCGGCACAACTCAACTCCACTCGGTGACGCGTTTTTAATTGCAAACGATTAAATAATTTTTCTCGCATCTCTCTTGCGAGTGGATCAGGTACTTGAATGAGGAAAAATAATGAAAACGAAATTAAAAAATAAGAAGGAAACAAGAGCCCGCGAAAAGAAAGTGCAAGTTCAACTCGTTCGACGTCAGACGGGCAGGTTTTTTTTGTAGGTAGGTAAGTACTTTTATTTACATACAAAATCAGCAACGCCGCCTTTTGGCTTAAACAGGTACCTACTATAAGGAAAAGGGTGGATGATGGAGACTTCTTCCTAAAGGTTACGTTTGACAGCCGGATAGACACTTTCTTGCCGAGATATGGTAGGTAGATGTAGTTGTTGGTAGAGTCCCAAACCATAAAAAACGACCGGTAAAACGTGATAGCTTTTTTGCGACGACCATATTGATAAGAAATGGAAGACAGTTTAATAACAGAGTTACCATCGGATTAATTTACTAAGGTTTTGGTCCATATTCCGATACAAGTAGGCAGTAAATTCATCGAAAAAAAAACGATTGCACTGCATTCAAGAATCCAGCATACCAAAAGCACTCAAAAAAATACCAACGCGGAAAATTTGTATACTTAAGAGTAAAACGATATTTATTACCAAATGTCCACCAACTTATTTCTATTTTTTTCATATTAATGACAATTTTTCTACAATTGTCATTTTTATATTTTTTTCCCTCTTTTGTCATTCCTGTCATTTTTCCGCATTTAATGTTTTGAATTTTTGTCAATTTTGTAGATTCTCTAATTACCTACAATTTTTGATTTTTTGGAAAACTTTGATATTTTTTTTTTTTATATTTTCATTTCTTGTCGAATTTGTAATATTTGCCATTTTTTTGTCAATTTGTCATTCTTTAACATTTTAACATTTTTTTAACATTTTTGCCATTTTTGCCATTTTTATAATTTTTGTCAATTTTTGTCATTTTTTTTGCCATTTTTTTTTGCCATTTTTTACATTTTTGAAATTTAAGACATTTTTTCAATTTAACCATTCTTGTATTTTTTTTTATTTTTGTAATTGTTTGCCATGTTTGTCATTTTTACATTTTTTGAAATTTTCGTCATTTTCACCATTTTACCATTTTTATCATTTTACCATTTTTGTCATTAATATCACATTCTTAATTTATGTTATTTTTATTATTTTTATCATTTTTGTCACTTTTGTCAATTTTGTCATTTTTTGCTATTTTTCTTTTATTTTTTAAATTTTTCTCATTTATGACAGTTTTGTCATTTTTATCACTTATGTCATTTTTGTCATTGTTGCCATTTCTATCATTTTTGCCGTTTTTATCATGACAACTCATTCTTGTCATGTTTGTCATTTTTCACTTTCATTCATTTTTGTCACTCTTGTAATTTTTGTAAATTATGACATTTTTTGCTATTATTGTATTTTTTTTTTTTAATTTCTAATTTTCCATTTTTCTTATTTATGCCAGTTTTGTTATTTTTGTCATGGTTGCCATTTTTGTCATTTTTATCACTTATTTAATTTTTTATCATTTTTGTCACTTTTGTCATTTTTAATCATTCCTGTCATATTTGTCATTTTCGTCAATTTTGTCATTTTTGTCATTTTGGTCATTTTCGTCATTTTTGTCATTTTTGTCATTTTTATCTTTTTTTTTGTCATTTGTGTCATTTGTGTCATTTTTGTCATTTTTGTCATTTTTGTCTATTTTGTCATTGTTGTCATTTTTGTCATTTTTATTATTTTTGTCATTTTTGTCATTTTATCATTTTTGCAATTTCTTCTATTTTTGTCATTTTTGTCATTTTTGTCATTTTTGTCATTTTTGTCATTTTGGTCCTTTTTGTCATTTTTGTCATTTTTGTCATTTTTGTCATTTTTGTCATTTTTGTCATTTTTGTCATTTTTGTCATTTTTGTCATTTTTGTCATTTTTGTCATTTTTGTCATTTTTGTCATTTTTGTCATTTTTGTCATTTTTGTCATTTTTGTCATTTTTGTCATTTTTGTCATTTTTGTCATTTTTGTCATTTTTGTCATTTTTGTCATTTTTGTCATTTTTGTCATTTTTGTCATTTTTGTCATTTTTGTCATTTTTGTCATTTTTGTCATTTTTGTCATTTTTGTCATTTTTGTCATTTTTGTCATTTTTGTCATTTTTGTCATTTTTGTCATTTTTGTCATTTTTGTCATTTTTGTCATTTTTGTCATTTTTGTCATTTTTGTCATTTTTGTAATTTTTGTCATTTTTGTCATTTTTGTCATTTTTGTCATTTTTGTCATTTTTGTCATTTTTGTCATTTTTGTCATTTTTGTCATTTTTGTCATTTTTGTCATTTTTGTCATTTTTGTCATTTTTGTCATTTTTGTCATTTTTGTCATTTTTGTGATTTTAGTCATTTTTGTCTTTTCATTTTAGTCATTTTTGTCATTTTTGTCATTTTTGTCATTTTTGTCATTTTTGTCATTTTTGTCATTTTTGTCATTTTTGTCATTTTTGTCATTTTTGTTATTTTTGTAATTTTTGTCATTTTTGTCATTTTTGTCATTTTTGTCATTTTTGTCATTTTTGTCATTTTTGTCATTTTTGTCATTTTTGTCATTTTTGTCATTTTTGTCATTTTTGTCATTTTTGTCATTTTTGTCATTTTTGTCATTTTTGTCATTTTTGTCATTTTTGTCATTTTTGTCATTTTTGTCGTTTTTGTCGTTTTTGTCGTTTTTGTCATTTTTGTAATTTTTGTCATTTTTGTAATTTTTGTAATTTTTGTAATTTTTGTTATTTTTGTAGTTTTGTAATTTTTGTAATTTTTGTAATTTTTATAATTTTTGTAATTTTTGTCATTTTTGTCATTTTTGTCATTTTTGTCATTTTTGTCATTTTTGTCATTTTTGTCATTTTTGTCATTTTTGTAATTTTTGTAATTTTTGTTATTTTTGTAATTTTTTTTTTTGTAATTTTTGTAATTTTTGTAATTTTTGTCATTTTTGTCATTTTTGTCATTTTTGTCATTTTTGTCATTTTTGTCATTTTTGTCATTTTTGTCATTTTTGTCATTTTTGTCATTTTTGTCATTTTTGTCATTTTTGTAATTTTTGTAATTTTTGTCATTTTTGTCATTTTTGTAATTTTTGTAATTTTTGTAATTTTTTTTTTTTGTAATTTTTGTAATTTTTGTCATTTTTTTCATTTTTGTCATTTTTGTCATTTTTGTCATTTTTGTCATTTTTGTCATTTTTGTCATTTTTGTCATTTTTGTCATTTTTGTCATTTTTGTCATTTTTGTCATTTTTGTCAATTTTTGTAATTTTTGTCATTTTTGTCATTTTTGTAATTTTTGTAATTTTTGTAATTTTTGTAATTTTTGTCATTTTTGTCATTTTTGTAATTTTTGTATTTTTTGTAATTTTTGTAATTTTTGTAATTTTTGTAATTTTTGTAATTTTTGTAATTTTTGTAATTTTTGTAATTTTTGTAATTTTTGTAATTTTTGTAATTTTTGTATTTTTTGTAATTTTTGTAATTTTTGTAATTTTTGTAATTTTTGTAATTTTTGTTATTTTTGTAATTTTTGTTATTTTTGTAATTTTTTTTTTTGTAATTTTTGTAATTTTTGTAATTTTTGTCATTTTTGTCATTTTTGTCATTTTTGTCATTTTTGTCATTCTTGTCATTCTTGTTTGTTTTCCCCTTACTGTCATTTTTGTCCTTTTAATAATTTTTGTTATTTTTTTTTATCCATTTTTGCCGTTTTTCCATTTCTGTCATTTTTGCCATTTTTGTAATTTGTATCTTTTTTGTCATTTTTTGCGTTTTTTTTTTTTTTTTTTTTTGTTAAATTTTTGTCATTTCTGTACTTGATGTCATTTTCGCTATTTTTGTCATTTTCACCATTTTTGTAATTTTTGTATGTTTTTCTTTAATTTTTTTTACAATTTTGTCATTTCTGCCAGTCTGGTCATTTTTTTCAGTTATGTTATTTTTGTCATGTTTGTAATTTTTGTCATTTTTATCTTTTTTGTCATTCTGGTTATTTTTGTCATTAAGCCAATTTTTTTTTTTCATTTTGTTTTTTTTTTTTTTATTTTGTCATTTTTGTGATTTTTGTCATTTTTTATAATTTTGTCATTCTTGTCATTTTTGTCATTTTTGTAATTTTTGTGATTTTTGTAATTTTTGTAATTTTTGTAATTTTTGTAATTTTTGTAATTTTTGTAATTTTTGTAATTTTTGTAATTTTTGTAATTTTTGTAATTTTTGTAATTTTTGTAATTTTTGTAATTTTTGTAATTTTTGTAATGTTTGTAATTTTTGTAATTTTTGTCATTTTTGTAATTTTTGTAATTTTTGTAATTTTTGTAATTTTTGTAATTTTTTTTGGAATTTTTGTCATTTTTGTCATTTTTGTCATTTTTGTCATTTTTGTCATTTTTGTCATTTTTGTCATTTTTGTCATTTTTGTCATTTTTGTAACTTTTGTAATTTTTGAAATTTTTGTAATTTTTGTAATTTTTGTAATGTTTGTGATGTTTGTAATTTTTGTAATTTTTGTAATTTTTGTCACTTTTGTCATTTTTGTCATTTTTGTCATTTTTGTCATTTTTGTATTTTTTGTATTTTTTTAATTTTTGTAAATTTTGTAATTTTTGTAAATTTTGTCATTTTTTGAATTTTTTGTCATTTTTGTAATTTTTGTAATTTTTGTAATTTTTGTCAATTTTGTAATTTTTGTAATTTTTGTAATTTTTGTAATTTTTGTAATTTTTGTCATTTTTGTCATTTTTGTAATTTTTGTAATTTTTGTAATTTTTGTAATTTTTGTAATTTTTGTAATTTTTGTAATTTTTGTAATTTTTGTAATTTTTGTAATTTTTGTAATTTTTGTAATTTTTGTAATTTTTGTAATTTTTGTAATTTTTGTCATTTTTGTAATTTTTGTAATTTTTGTTATTTTTGTCATTTTTGTAATTTTTGTAATTTTTGTAATTTTTGTAATTTTTGTAATTTTTGTAATTTTTGTAATTTTTGTAATTTTTGTCATTTTTGTAATTTTTGTAATTTTTGTAATTTTTGTAATTTTTGTAATTTTTGTAATTTTTGTAATTTTTGTAATTTTTGTCATTTTTGTAATTTTTGTAATTTTTGTAATTTTTGTAATTTTTGTAATTTTTTTCATTTTTGTCATTTTTGTCATTTTTGTCATTTTTGTCATTTTTGTCATTTTTGTCATTTTTGTCATTTTTGTCATTTTTGTCATTTTTGTCATTTTTGTCATTTTTGTCATTTTTGTCATTTTTGTCATTTTTGTCATTTTTGTCATTTTTGTCATTTTTGTCATTTTTGTCATTTTTGTCATTTTTGTAATTTTTGTAATTTTTGTCATTTTTGTAATTTTTGTAATTTTTGTAATTTTTGTAATTTTTGTAATTTTTGTAATTTTTGTAATTTTTGTAATTTTTGTAATTTTTGTAATTTTTGTAATTTTTGTAATTTTTGTAATTTTTGTCATTTTTGTAATTTTTGTAATTTTTGTTATTTTTGTCATTTTTGTAATTTTTGTAATTTTTGTAATTTTTGTAATTTTTGTAATTTTTGTAATTTTTGTAATTTTTGTAATTTTTGTCATTTTTGTAATTTTTGTAATTTTTGTCATTTTTGTAATTTTTGTAATTTTTGTCATTTTTGTAATTTTTGTAATTTTTGTAATTTTTGTAATTTTTGTAATTTTTGTAATTTTTGTAATTTTTGTAATTTTTGTAATTTTTGTAATTTTTGTAATTTTTGTAATTTTTGTAATTTTTGTAATTTTTGTCATTTTTTTCATTTTTGTCATTTTTGTCATTTTTGTCATTTTTGTCATTTTTGTCATTTTTGTCATTTTTGTCATATTTGTCATTTTTGTCATTTTTGTCATTTTTGTCATTTTTGTAATTTTTGTAATTTTTGTCATTTTTGTCATTTTTGTAATTTTTGTAATTTTTGTAATTTTTGTAATTTTTGTAATTTTTGTAATTTTTGTAATTTTTGTAATTTTTGTAATTTTTGTAATTTTTGTAATTTTTGTAATTTTTTGTAATTTTTGTAATTTTTGTAATTTTTGTAATTTTTGTCATTTTTTGAATTTTTTGTCATTTTTGTAATTTTTGTAATTTTTGTAATTTTTGTAATTTTTGTAATTTTTGTAATTTTTGTAATTTTTGTAATTTTTGTAATTTTTGTAATTTTTGTAATTTTTGTAATTTTTGTAATTTTTGTAATTTTTGTAATTTTTGTAATTTTTGTAATTTTTGTAATTTTTGTAATTTTTGTAATTTTTGTAATTTTTGTCATTTTTTTCATTTTTGTCATTTTTGTCATTTTTGTCATTTTTGTCATTTTTGTCATTTTTGTCATTTTTGTCATTTTTGTAATTTTTTTTTTTGTAATTTTTGTAATTTTTGTCATTTTTGTCATTTTTGTCATTTTTGTCATTTTTGTCATTTTTGTCATTTTTGTCATTTTTGTCAATTTTTGTAATTTTTGTAATTTTTGTCATTTTTGTCATTTTTGTCATTTTTGTAATTTTTGTAATTTTTGTCATTTTTGTAATTTTTGTAATTTTTGTAATTTTTGTAATTTTTGTAATTTTTGTAATTTTTGTAATTTTTGTAATTTTTGTAATTTTTGTAATTTTTGTAATTTTTGTAATTTTTGTAATTTTTGTAATTTTTGTAATTTTTGTAATTTTTGTAATTTTTGTAATTTTTGTAATTTTTGTAATTTTTGTAATTTTTGTAATTTTTGTAATTTTTGTAATTTTTGTAATTTTTGTAATTTTTGTAATTTTTGTAATTTTTGTAATTTTTGTAATTTTTGTCATTTTTGTAATTTTTGTAATTTTTGTTATTTTTGTAATTTTTTTTTTTTTTGTAATTTTTGTAATTTTTGTAATTTTTGTCATTTTTGTCATTTTTGTCATTCTTGTCATTCTTGTTTTTTTTCCCCTTACTGTCATTTTTGTCCTTTTAATAATTTTTGTTATTTTTTTTTTTTGATCCATTTTTTGCCGTTTTTCCATTTCTGTCATTTTTGCCATTTTTGTAATTTGTATCTTTTTTGTCATTTTTTGCGTTTTTTTTTTGTTAAATTTTTGTCATTTCTGTACTTGATGTCATTTTCGCTATTTTTGTCATTTTCACAATTTTTGTAATTTTTGTATGTTTTTCTGTAATTTTTTTTACAATTTTGTCATTTCTGCCAGTCTGGTCATTTTTTTCAGTTATGTTATTTTTGTCATGTTTGTAATTTTTGTCATTTTTATCATTTTTATCTTTTTTGTCATTCTGGTTATTTTTGTCATTTTTGGCTTTAATTTTTTTTTTCATTTTGTATTTTTTTTTATTTTGTCATTTTTGTGATTTTTGTCATTTTTTATAATTTTGTCATTCTTGTCATTTTTGTCATTTTTGTCATTGTGGTCGCAAATTCGAGTTTTCAGAGGCACTCTTGAAATTTTCTATAGGTCATTAGAAAAATTAATCGAACTGGTCACCCGATAACCATGCGTCCTGGCAAAGTTCAATCACTCTCGCTGATGAATTGCGCTGCAAACTTGAGCGTGTCGCGTCGTAAACAATGTATGTTTCATTTATTGAACGCATTCATTTTCGCCGCTATTGGCACGTACCTGTTTGCTTGCCAAAAACTGCCGGATAACGCGTTTAATTTTGCCTTGTGCTTTCCTCAAGTTTCAATTAAAAGCAAGCGAGTCGGTCACTTTTGGAATGTTGCCGCCGCGATTCCTTTCGATTTTGTTTCCCATCTTGCTTATTCGGGACGAGCTGGGTAAGCATCACAGAAGAAACAATGCGAGGCGAAGCGACGCGCCGCCCGTTTGATTAATGGCGATCTGGCGACTGCGCAATTTTTATTTTGGCTGTCTAAACAATGGCAACGCAAAAATTCGGTCACACCCCTTCTCGGATGCCTCCCAGTTTGTTTTTTTTATCTTCTTTATATTTTAGTTTTCTTTCTTCAATTTTCTGGTAAGACGACTGCTTTTGCGATTTTTCAACGGAAACCGGAAAATTATCCAACTTTTAAAACCGGCCATCATTGGGCCGCGGCGACGCTTTTGTGTAACACGTTATTGTCCACAACACGGACTGGGGTGGGTACTACGAAAAGTTGCTAACTAGCCGGTTCCCGGGGCACCAAACCACACGGCCAAGACAGACAGACAGACGGAGGACCTCAAATCAAGTTTTCGGCTACCCGTGTCTCTCTGGCTTAAGCCTAAGGTGGATACTTAAAGCTCGATATCCAGCCGGCGCGCTTAGCCAGCTGCTGAACTGGACACAGCCGCAGCTGTTTAGAAAGTGAATGTGCGAGGCGGCGCATATTTGCGCGCGCGAATGCGCATTTTATTTCGATTCATTTGCAAAAGTTTTATTTTTCACTCACCAGCTCCATTTCTCGAGAGTTGAGTTGTGTTTTTATTGCACGACTAACTAACTGACTAAGCAGTGTGCATAAACGTCGATTGTCGCCGATTGAATAATCACACTGTGCAAAGGGGGCCTAAAAATGCAAATGAGACACCCGCGCCTCCTAAACACTGATGTGTCCCACTAGCTAGAGACACTAGTTCAGTGGACAGACAGCTCGTGCTAATTCCCTCTTCGGGGGGCTTTCAGCCGGACTGATCAAGATCGATGGGAATCGATCAACCGTTAAATCGGCGGGCGCACTAAACTCTCTCATTGGCAGATACAGGAATTTTCGGGTGGAAAAATGTCGGTGTCTATTTTATGAGCCCACCTACCTACATACGTGTTACATAGTTGCCTTCGTCAAGCCTGGCTTTTTTTGTATTTTAATGCGAAGTTCCTGCCTGCCTGGCCTTCCAATGACTTTCGCTGGATTCGTTCGAGTACACCTGAACTGCGACGAGTTGGATCTTTAGCGAACCAAATAATCACCTAATCACATCAAGCCGTTAAAATCCAGTTGCGAAAACATGAATTCCACCGATGCTGATATAACAAATCGAGAAAATGTATGTATGAATTCCGTTAAAATACTTATTGTAATCTTTGATTTTTGTTTTTTGATCGTACAAATGTTCTACCGATGCTGGTCGTAATTAAGCATGCAGGTACAACTATTGCTTAACGTAAATCTTTTGGTCAAACAATTGAAAAACTCGTCATGTCAACTCGTTATGTAATAGCTTGCTTATGTATTAAATCTTATAGAGACCACAGAGCAATTGTTCGAATTGTGTCGTAGATATTTTACATAGGTTTTGTTGATTAGACTGAGTCAATTACGGGTGTTGAATTTTAGCTGTAAAAGGGGTTTTCCATGTAAATCTAATTGTTTGTGGTAATATTTTCATTTAAAAAAGCAGGACAGAAGAATGTGCGATGTGAAAATCTGGACACGGATCAATTGAGTTAGAAAACTTACCTTAAGATCCAGATCCGATTGTCATTACGAAGCGCGAAGCATTGGGCCGAAATGAAAGATCTCGACTGCTGACTATCCGCAGTAAAACTCTTCGCTTGGTGCAACATTCTCGTTAACAGCTAGCCAACGCCACCACGAGCTTCTGGGCCTGAAACTCGCGAACATTTATCGGGCCTTAATGATCGGGGATTCGATGTCCTTCTTGGTACCACCATCAGGTCTTATCTGGCTAGGTACCAGGATATTGAAAGCACTCAAATGTTTCAACTTTTTGCCCAGCTTCAATGTAATTGGAAGGATTTTCTGTGTTGATTTCCATCGACTTGGTTTATTCGACAATGATTTCGAGACCTGGTGATTTAAAGGTCAAGACCGTTTAGCTGCTCCACGTTAATCCTTGGAAAACTATAAATTTGTATACGCAAAAAAGGTTATTCGGCATCTGAAAGTACATGAAATGTGTTTAATTTTTTAAAATTTAAATCAGGAAAATAGAAGAAAAGTTTCTCAGGCAGTCAGACCGGAAGCAACGGACCGGAATTTAGCCTAAAAAATACATCACGTGCCGTGTGAAACATGACACAACTGGCAGCACCAACGAACGACCAGAAGTGAAACTCCTCCATTTCCACCAATAAACAATACGAATCCGGCAGCCCCAGAGCCAGCGGCAGCGGCTTTAAAAATGACTTTTTATTTACCCATCCACCCAGCAAAAAACAATAAACAATATTAACAACAACAATGAAGTGTGTATCCTTACCGCACCGGAGAAGATGTGAAGTGACCGGAGCTGAAAATGTAACCAACAACGCACGCAAGCACGCACGCAAAGCCTACTACGAGTGCGAAACGCTTCCGTCGCCCACATTCGGGAATGAATTCATTTACATTACATTCAGTGTTCAAGAGGTCTTGTTTTTTTCGTTGGCTTTTCTTTTTTGCTTGGTCCTGCTGCTTAACGAATCAGGCCAAAAATTATGCAAAAAAAAGGGTTCACATTTGGGTTCCAATTCTTTTTTAACATTTTTTTTTTGGTCTGTCTCCCCCATCCAAGTCTGATGAACTCGATGCCGAGCGAAAGGCCAAAGTTCTGTGTTTTCGCAGAACAGTCGAAACCGGCAATTGCTGCCGGCTTCTTCTTTTTTTCGTCAGTCCTGCAACTTGGTGATGCGTAATATTCAAATTTCAGGCGCACACAGCACAGCCGATTGCATGTCACTGATAAGCGCACCCGGCAATGTGACAAAATATTATATTTTCATTTTTCGTGTTACCCTCCTCCTCACATCTTCCCGGGGTTTTGGTTTTTTTCTCGAGTACAAGGCGTGGGAAGAATTAGCAATCATGTTATTTTTTATTATTTCTGCCAACACAAGAGACAATGGGTTGAAAAACGTTTTATGTTTTTTATATGTTCATGTGCCAGGGCTTTTTGGCACGGCCTGCTTCCTATTTTTACTCTGGTGTTTAAACAGGCTTTTGGTGGTAATTTCTGTCATGTTTTGTTGTGTTCTTTTTTCGGGAATTCGTTTTTTTTTTTTTCGTTTCTTTGCCGCCCCAAAAATGTTGGGGACACCATATGGCACC
>NW_026598074.1:0-11513 GCF_029784155.1 Uranotaenia lowii
TATATTCTCTCCTGTCAACTTACACAGTGGGGCAAGGGCAAACGTCGAACTGATATTTTTTTTAAATATTTATAATTTTTTTGCCGTAGTAATTTTATTTAAAAAAAAAAGAAATTTGCACTGTATTTAATACAAAACTTATTTAATATTTTTTCACTACCATGATAAGTGCTGTTTGGGAAAACTTCAAACTATAATGTCTCATGTCCACGAGTTTGGAATATGGCGAAACATTTTTTTAGCATAATTTTGGCGCAAAAAGGATAGATATTCAAACTGCTTCGTAGGCGAGGATGGTGAAAAAAGCTGTTTGAAAATGGCTTTTAAAAATCCTTTTCATCGTTTTTTTTTCTAATTTCTATAGCTTATTTTTTCAACTCCAAAAAATACCCCACCTAAAGCTTATCAGGAGCTGGAAGTTCTCATAATACAGAATATTAAGAATCTACTCAAAAAATTGTCTCGATTCACGTTATTCATCGGTTTTAAAAATTCTACTACCATGAAGTACAATTTGCAATAAATTCCAATATGCGAATCTTTTTCTTTCAATTAGTAATTTATTTAAACTCGAGCCGGTTAAATTTGCCTACCTTCTTCAAACAGTGGGGGACAGTATTGGAAAAGATGGGGGAGCTCCCATGTAAATTTAGGATAAAGAGCTTTTCAAAAAAAGGGACCATATTTAAAAAGGTTTTATTGGGTACAGAGTACAAATTTCAGATTTTAAAAATCGAGTTTAGAGATCAAGTTTCAGTAAAAAATATACATAATCTTTGAAGTGCAATTCAGAACTGCAGCTGCAGCTCTCATTTCAAAGTTGTTGGTTCTGAAGTATGATGAGGTTTGATTTAAAAAAAAAATGCTCTCTTAAATCTAAATTTCAATAAATTTTTACAAATTACATTTATTTTCGGAAGGTGTAGCAAAGCACAACGGGTCAGCTAGTTTTTAATAAAACTTTTTTCATGCTGAAAAGCACTTGTTTTGCATAAAACAATGATTTAATTAGGTTTTGTTTTGCTCTGGCAAATTCTTGCATGATCAGGCGTATAATGTCGCTCAAATTTCGTCAAAGTTTTGAAGCTGATAAATAAAAATGGCTTGATTAATGGTTATTCTAAAAATATAGCTAAATCTAAATTTAGCACCTAAACAACTAAGTTACATGACTCACTACACGAAACTGATCATCTAAAGTTAAAATTTGAACGATTACAAATCTTTTCAACAATTAGTGGCTTTTTGCCGAATAGTAAAAAACGATACAGAAAACGGAAGAATTGGATGGCAGCACTGCCGTGTGAAGTTAAATTGTTTATTAGTGCTCATTCTTTTTAATTTATTTTACGAAATACGTAGAGATTAAGCTAGAAAGAGTGTTATGTTTGCTAAGGAGAAGTATTTATATATTTATTCGTTTTTAGTTTTCAAGAAACAGGACGATTCGGTGAGTTTTTGCAATTTTAGTTAACCGCCGGCAAACTGAAAATCGGGGAAACCATTTGTTGCCGTCGTTCGAGCAGATTTAGTGTGATGCTGTCATTTTTCTCCATTCGAGCACATTTTCGTTTTATTTTGCTGCATGGGATAATTCGCTCGAAAAATAGCTCATATAGAGATCGTGTATGTTTAAAGATAATTATATTTTATTTTAATTGCAATATATCAGTTTCGGTAGTCAATCGAATATTTGAGTATGTTTGAAATAATTTTGAATAACTATGTATTTTTTGTTTACTTACATCCATATTAAATTTTAAAATATAATACGATATAAGTGGTAGAACTTAAGTCACAGTTCGATCTTTGTGCAATACTGTCTCTAGGTTTTGAGAAATCTGCTCTCTCATTGAAATCAAAACAAACCATCGGGGTAAATTTTTCTTGAACACATGAATGTTTTCCGTACTTTTATTTATTAGGTAAAAAGGTAATTCCATCTGATGATTTGGTGGAGCTCTGTTCTCTCCGTACTCTGTAAGGTTTGTAAGCGGAAATTATCCAGGTGCTGGAAACAAGTGAGTGTGCATAGATATAGATTGTGAAACCAGGTTTCCCGTCAGGAGAAATTCAGCTTAAGAAGTTCTAATTATGAATGAATATACCAAGTCTGAACTTCAGTAACTATTGAAGTAAGTAAATAGGTTCGTCGGTTAACACTCACAGCGCTCCAAAACACAAAGCCAAATCATAAAGCGTGATCGATTAAAACCATTTTTTTTCGTGAAATTAGTATCGTGTTAAATCGTTAATCCATTAGTTTATTTAGTTGACAGTGAGTTCTGTGCGAGATGAGAGTACTTACCCAAGTAACCATAAGCATTAAGCCAAAACCCTGAATCAGCATTAAATCAACATTTCTAATGCAAGTTAGCATGAAATCACCATTTCTAATGCAAGTTGGCATTAAATCAACATTCATAATGCTTTTTTGTTTTATATAAGCATTTTTAATGCATAGAAGCAATAAAGAAAATTAGCACTAATGATAGCACTATATGCACATATACAGTAGCTCTAAAGTTAATAAGCATTAGGAGTGGTGTGACCCGAACAGTATTTGAAGTACGGGTTTTTTCACCCACTTTATCAGCATCAAGAGTGGTCGAAATGGTAAAGGCGCAAGGAGAGATAAAGGCTGCTGCGGGATCCTCGGTTCGAGACTCAGAAGAATTCATTAAGCAGGCAATAATCCTCCTTCATTCAGCAGGTTGATTGATGTTGCAGATAATAATTATTTATTTAATTTTGTTCATTTTAATTATTCAAAAAATAATAATTAAATAAACAAAAGGTGTTCTAAGTATGCATTGTTAATGCTTTTATACGGCTTGCGAAAAATGAAGTTTTGATGGTGCTCTTATTCAGTATTTGTAATGCTTATTAAAGGCTATGTTGTGATAGCATTTAATCAGCCCGCTATTTCGCCTTTTTTAGCATTAAATCTGCATTATATACGCATATAGTGCAAAACAAGCATTAATACAGAGTTATATATGGGAATATAGTGTTGATTAAGGGCTATGTTTTAGTGCTTATGGTTACTTGGGTAGTGCAGTATAAATAGTGATCTGATTTTTAATAGTATAAAGTGATTTTAGAATGTCGTACCCGTTGGCTCAAGAATCTTTTTTCATATCTTTGTTTTCTTCATGAAAATTTAATTTAAACGATTATTTGTACTGTAATTTACAAACGTACCTATCTCTCAAATTGGTATTGTGTTTAAACATGCTTATATATTTCGTAAAGATGGTTTTCTGTTTTGATAATATCAATGCCACTATTATTTTAATATTTTAGCTTCGAAAGGATCTCTGGAACTTTGTTTACAACTTTTTTAACGTAATGTTTGATAGTAATTATGAGGATAATTTGCTGAATCAAATGCCAAGAAGCTTGACATAGAGTCTCAGTTTACTAACTACAATAGCGAAAATAATCATAGAGTACGGTCGGCTCGTTTGGTCGGTGTGTGTGTGTGTGTGTGTGCGCGAGCGTGTGTGTGTGTGTGTGTGTGTGTGTGTGTGTGTGTGTGTGTGTGTGTGTGTGTGTGTGTGTGTGTGTGTGTGTGTGTGTGTGTGTGTGTGTGTGTGTGTGTGTGTGTGTGTGTGTGTGTGTGTGTGTGTGTGTGTGTGTGTGTGTGTATGTGTGTGTGTGTGTGTGTGTGTGTGTGTGTGTGTGTGTGTGTGTGTGTGTGTGTGTGTGTGTGTGTGTGCGTGTGTGTGTGTGTGTGTGTGTGTCTGTCTGGAGCCATCCCAAATAAATGCAATCAATATGTTAATAATATATTATTAGAAAACGGCCGGGCAGAAACCGAAATAATTGCACTTAGTTCTCAATTTGTCAAGAAGCAGATACCTAACACTACGTTATTTAAATCAATTTTTATTTTTGATATCCGACATAATGGACAATTAGGAAACAATACTCATTATACGTGTCCGCGATTATTTTAGGTTTTATTGTTCTAAAAGTACTTGATTCATTGGACTATAACAATATTGAATCTTTCGGTCAGATGTAGGTTTTAAAAATTATTTTATCAGATTACCAAACTCAATAAGTCTACTTAAAATCTAGAAAGGGAGTTGTATAACTCAAATTGAAAAATGTCAGTTTTTGAAATTGCCTTGATTTGATTGATTCATCTTAGATTGAGAGGATAATTCAATATCGAATTGGTCTTGTAAATTTTGGCGATTAATGTGAAAAAAAAAGTTTATTCTATCTACAAACATTTCAGCTTCTACGTTCCTGCATCCAACACTTTGCTGGATAAATTTTATTTTTTGGAATAATTTGAAATTTTGATGGTATTTTTCGTGTTGAATTGATTACCTTTTTTAAATCAACTGTTTTTTAATATCATACTTTTAATTATTATAAATTTTCGGGTCGTGTTTTTGTTCGAAATGTACTACTTTTTCTATGAAAACAAAACGTGGCTTATATTTTACATGAAAAACGATGCTCCATGTATGATGTTTACAAAGAGTTAGAAATTTTAATGGAATGGCAAAAAAGACTTGAGTTAATTGTTCTTATTCCTAATTGAAATATTATTTTTTCAATAATCACTTCAAAAACCAATCACCTGAATATAAGTTGCCTTTGTCGCTCATATTGGAAACCTTAAGAATAAACTTTTTTTTTGTGACAGACAAGATTGCTGAAACTTGTTTATATTATAATCTGCTTTTTTTTAAATAAATAGGATCATGTCATGTGTGTTACTTTTGTTTCTTTTCATATGTCGAAATAATAGCTATTTTTAACTATCAATTGCTGTTATATTTCCATCTCAAGATCTGCTGTTTGTTCTCCAATTTCCTCATCATTCTATAATGATTCTGCTATGATGAATCATTCATTATTGTCAAAATTCGTATATGTTCATCAGATTTATTCCTTCGTTCAACAAGTAAAATTCAATCTCCTGAAAATACTGTTTCCATGTAAATAGAGTTAATTTTAAAAGGTCGCGTTTTGTTTTTCTCAAAATATCCAGCATTTAAAAATAATAAAATGTTCTGATTGATTAGTAGTAACTCGAATTGGTAAATCGAAGAAATATCAGATCTTTTCAAAAGTAGCTAAAATTTGAACATTACTTTGTACATTCAATGAAGCTCAAAAAGAGGCAAGGAGAAGAAAGAATTGAAGAATTTTCAAAATGGTATTAATCACGAAAAGTAGTTTGAAATGTTTTTGTCGGCATATTATAAAAAATACATTCAATTCAAAATATTGTTTTTTTTCAACCATAAAAGCCTTTTGAGAATTCTTTGATTAAACAGGGATCACTGTTAGGGAAAAAAGCTAGTTTGATAGGGATGAAATGTGGATGGTAATAATTTTCATTCAATACTTAACTCAATATATATTTATTTAACGTTTATCGAATGCCTCGTAGAAGTAGGAGTTTCCTTATGAAATGTCTAGGAGCATAGAAGGTGTAGGAAAATACGATCGCACCATTGACCAAAATGGATCCTGATCTTTACCCTTTTCTAACTAACACAACCCCTCCCTTTGATACTTGAATATAGATTCGCAGACGTACAGACGGTTTCCATAGTTGGTGATACTTACTTATTTCTGGTTCTGACTATTTCAAAATTATTTTTGGAGTATGCAGGAGCATGAAGTTGCTAGTTGAACCTAAAGAGTATCAAACTAACATTCCGTCCTTTTTCCCCATTGACTACTAGGACGTGGCCGGCGCCGTTATTAATCATTTAGAAAACGGAAAGCATGAGTTTTGTACATTGAGAATGAACTGCTAATCCCAAGCGCCATTCTTTTGGACTTTGTGCAAAACTGATGGCCTCGATTAATCACGGAGTAGCAACCATTGGCGACGTGGAACTTGTTCTGCTTAGCCACGCCAGCGATCATGGAATTCGAAATGCGCATGAATTGATAAAAAATAACAAAAAAAATCATCTTTTCTTTTGAAGTACGTAATTAAATAGCATTACCATCCCCTGAAATAATTAAATAGCATTTCGAGTTCAATGATTTAAGGTGGATATGAGTAGTCAAACAAGCTAAGCTAAGCTAATAGTAAAAAACGATACAGAAAACGATGCAGCGAATTTCAGTCTTCCTCCCCCAGCCAGAGAGCAACGTTTAAATTCTATGTCAGATTGATAAATAATTCGATTAAAAGTGATGATAGTGTGTTTTGTACTGGAAAAAGTGGCAATTAAATGAATAAACTTCGAAATTATGTTTTTTTTAAAGAAAAACTGGATATGTAGATGACTTCTATAGGACGAACTGGTTTTGGGAAAACCGCCATTTTCCTATTTAAAAATTAATTTTGTATTCTTAACAAGTCAAACAAAATTAAGCAATATTTTCCATAAAATGCTTAAAATATTGCTATTCTCTGATCATATTGTGTAAAATACTAGCCAAAGGGAATTGAACAAGGAAATTAATACAAAACGGATTGACCGAAAAGTAAAAAAAAATATGTTTCAACTAATTTATTTTGCAATTTTAAAAGGGGGATTGTTCTATTCGCCTGTTTCACGAAAAACTATTCGATAAATTACTAAGCTATTAATCTAATCACTTTTTGTCAGATACACCGATCGAATATTTATGTTTATGGATTTTTTCCCGAGAAGAACCATGTTCTTTTTGTTTGTCAATCAATCAAAATATTTTTTCTTGATCGATTCAATTTTAAAACCACTGTTCGGAAAATAAACATTCACGCAGAAAACTTTTCGCTCAAACTAAAACTTGACGAAACTCTCAAGGTTGTATAAGGTTCTTGTAATGCTTTCTCCAGAACCTCCTGTGGGTGGTCCTTTTTACACTTATAAGTGTTTAAAGATGTTCTAATGGGGTTTATATAACTAAACGCGGCTTTATAACGAAGTTTTGAGGTGCTCGTCCAGATTTTTATAAAACTTAAATTGTTACTTGGGCAAGTTATGGGCCCAGATATCTGGAAAATTGAAAAAACGAGTTAGTGAGAGTTAACTCTCGAGTATTTCACTTGTAGTTAGCAAGTGAACCAGCCAGCAGCCAGAGGACGACCAGGAAGAGGACCACTAACCAGAGAGACTACCAGGCAGCGAGATGTCCCAGGCCAGCCACGAGGTACAGCGAGAGGCCATGTCCGGGAAGGTTTGCGGATCGATGCCGACACGAGCTACGCTGCGGTTAGCAAGCGTGAGCTCACGTCCGACGGCCGGGAGGAGTCTCAGGATCCACAACCGGGCTGCGCAGAAGTGGACAGGTCCAGCTGGAGCAACACCCCGGTTTAATTGGGCGGTGCTGATAGCCGAGAGGGTTACTCTCGTGCTTTGGTTTTGCGCTGTGGTCAGCAGTTATGAATTGATTCAAGCGCAGAGGACTACCAGCGCAGAGGATGGCAAGCAAAGAGACCACGAGATGCTCCAGGTTAGCCAGAAGGCGACATTGGAGTTCGAGGCCGAGAAGTCGGATTCCGAGAGAATTACTATTGATGCCGTCACGAGAAACGCTGCGGTTAGCATCATGAGTTCTATAACGACAGCCGGGAGGAGAACTCTCGGGATCTGCAACCAGGATTGGTTAGGGTCTAGTTTTCCAGAATGGAATTTCTTGATTTATACGGCATTTTGCACGAGTGCTGCCAATTTAAGTCTGGATTATTCTTGGAGCCACCGAGAAAAAGCTTTATTAGCTACAAGAGGGTGCTTTAAAGCGTTTACCAGAACACAACACTTAAGATATGTTGTCAAGGCATTGTCAAGGCCTGAAGCGTATTCTGCGATACCTAATACGATAGCTGATTTCATTTGAGCGATACTGGAAGCATTTAAAAGAAAAAATTGGAATAGCAAGCAGAAAAGTTGAAAGTATGTCCTCAATTCCAGAACAGTTACCAAAATAAATATGCTGTCTCTTGAGAAGGATGGTTGTACAGCAGAATTTAAAACATGAATAAGATCTTTGAAACAAAGTTTTATCCAAAATTATAATGACTAATAGAGAATAACATTATTTCTCATATAGAAACCTGAGCCTTAGCTTATATCGTCAGTTTTTCTTCTACATACCATCTACGTTAAAAAATGTGTTCCTACATTTCATGTAGGAAGAAATTTTAACACAGACCGTTAAAACCGTTGGCGGTTTTCTGCCGGGCTTCTAAAACAAAAGGGAAATCACGGAAATCAAAAACACTATTTTGAATTTTCAACACAATATTCATGCACAAAAAAATGGCCAACAGATCCATTCAAAAAGTTCTCTTAGGTTCCGGTTAATACTACACTAGATCGACTAGAGCTTAGAACCAACAATCGCCTATTTATGTTTCTTCATATTTTCTAACACGAGACACGAAAACGACAAAAAAAACGCAGCGATAAAATACAACGTCCGGTCTCGAGCAAGGCTTGCTGCGATCTTCTTTGTATTACGTTTTTCCTTGAAGACATTTTGTTTATCACAGTTGATATCACTGATAATCCATTCAGTTTTTCTCAGTTCTTAATTTTCTATAACTTTCACTGAACCTCTTGTTCCTTCAAACTGTGATTTAAATTTTCATTTAATATGTATTTGCCAGATTCTGACACAAATCAAATTCCGGAGCTGCCCTCCACAAGGATTATTGCTTCTCGAAATCAGAACTTTTTTTCGTGTTGGATATGTTGGACAAACAAAATTTATGAGAATATTTATTCAAAGCTCCAAATGTCTGTTTTATGGACTTAAAAAGGCTGGAAATCATTCTTGCCTGATCTGAAATTCACAAAATATATCAGTTGAAATCAGTTTTACGGAAAAATTTGAATAACCCGAGGATACACTTACAATACAATTGCTGGATCTTTTTTAATTTACTCGAATAGTCACTTAAACTAATTTTCACTTGAAGTTCACTTAGAATATACATGAATATACGAATGAAAAATATACACTCTAAATTAATTTTAAGTAAAAACTTGTATGAGTATAGCTTTAAAATCAGATTTTGTTAGCTATGATACATCAATTTTCCTCAGGCACATGTGAAAAAAAATCAATTATAATGGTGTCTTGACTTTTTTAAAAGCAGTGCTCTTACCACTAACCAACCGTTTGTTTATCGAAAAATTTACACATAATCATGATTTTGTCATGGAATATTTTCGAACTGAACACTTGCAGGATGTTTAACTGTGATAGGCGATGGAAGCGCTGTCGAATTTGGGTGATGGTTTTTCATTAATGCAAGGAAGATGCAGCTAAATTTCACCCAACTTTTGTCAGATCGTACGGGTAATTCTTAAGGAGAGAGAGAGAAAAACAGATAACAAAATTCTGCTGGATGCCGGATTGTTATTGAAAACTAGACTTGATGATTTGGGATTTGAGATTTTATTGATTGATTGCTTGAAATTTTCTGACAAGATAACAAACATTCAATCTTGGCCTCCTAGTTTCTCTCATTATAATTACATTCATGCTCCCTTCTTTTCAATACTGTTATAATTCCACATATTACGAAACGTCGAACGGAAAATTAGTTTTGCATGAATAAAAGGTTCGTAGAAAATCATAACAGCAATTTTATCTAAAATTGATATTGTAATGTTTATTGTTGCTTGGTTTCTTTCGCTTGTATAATTTTCCAGGCGGTTGGCTCTAGATATGTTACTGTTTTATTGAAAGCCAATCTCTCTGAACCAGTGCTACTGGCTGGCTGTTTGAGTGTCTTCCCCCCAATTCGTTCCATCCGTTTTTTTTTGCGCATCGTTCGTTCTCCGTTGACAAATTTTATTAAATGTTAAAATCTCAAATGCAAATTCACCTTGTGCCATGACTCCGAGGTTCCATTCTGTTTGCTATCGAAAGATAAAAATGCTGGAGCGAGTAGAGGATAAAAAAACGAGCAAAAGAAAAACAAATATTCTTCTATCTTCACAAACGAAACACACCATGAGTCCTACACCATTTGTCGAAGCAGTAAAGGCATATTTGAAAAGGACAAAAGTGAGAAAAAATATTCATGCAAGGATGATAAAGTTTTCCATTTTCATTCGTTGCAACTTTTCCACCAGCAGATCTCGAAGTGGCAAGGCAAGCGAATGCGAGTCCAAGAGAAGAGCCAATGCGTAACGAACGATGTCTTTCTGAATGGCTTCATGTTTGAAGTTGGTGAAGGGTAGAGGTTCAGATTTTATTTTCCAGCTTTCTCTACCAAATAGAGAAAGGGTCAAAAATCATCAGCACAACTTGTGTTGTAAGTGGCTGCAGGATGTTCGATGAATGTTAAGTGACTTCTGATTCTTATTATTCAATAGAAATCGATTAAACTTTTTTTTAATTTAATAAAAAAATAGTCAAGATTCAAGAAAAGAGCGATTCAAACTCATGATTGTGTTGCATTCAAATTGAAGGACTCTATCTACTGCAGTATGAATTCATAAAATTTTACTTCCAAATAAAGCTATTTGCACCTCACTTCTGTTGCTCTCCCTGAAAAAAAATCCCTCGCATTCTAAAACGTTCCCGAAATTCACGGGAAAAAGAAACCCTGTCGACCAAAAGCGAAAACCGGAAGTGCGAGGCGAGATCTATTGGTTCGATTGCTGAAAGCTATGGGGCTATAACGAGAACCATTTCTTATCCGGGGCCTAAAATCTTGGAATATGTGTATTTTATTCCACTTTTTTTTTGGTCGAGAATGGGCGACTCGAATAGCCTATGGATTTCCACTCCTGTTTGGGATAGAATTTCCCTTCACGCAAGACGAGCGAAAAGATGGGCTCTAAGCCGACAATTTTCTGTGCCGTCGACACTTGAATGGCGTGGTCTTCTCGTTGTTGGAGGGCTTAATGGTTGCTGTTGAGTTTTTGCTATTTGTCTTCATCTTGCTTCCGGGATGGAAATGAATAGACGGGATGAGCGTTGAGCTTTGCCATTCTTTGGTCGAACCGTGTGGGTGGATTCAAAAGGTGTTGGCGATGTTTAGATAAGGCTGGATTTTTCGTTCAAGATGATATCAAATTTTAATAAATAGTTTTGGAAAGTTGATCTCAAAAGGACTCAATAAGAACTATAGGAGCATTTTTTATTTCAATATGTTCGTCACTCAAGCCAGAACATGTCAAGTCAAGTGTCCTTGCGACATTAGAGGTTAAAGGGTGATACGGTCAAAAATTGGTCAAGGGAAAACGCGTGTGTATCAGTGAAATAGTTTATTTAAAAAAGTCAAATTAAATTTCTTTTTCAAGTTTAATTAGTATAAAATTCAGGAAAAATATTCAGTTAGGCTTCCGCTTTTCCAAATTCGAATTGCCGGGCCTTACGCTTAACCCCTGCCATCAGATTTTGTACAGCCACCTTGTCCACCTTCTTCGCCGCAGAAAGCCAGTTTGCCTTGAACTGTTGCTCGTCCTTAGCAGGTTTTTTGGTCTTCTTTAGGTTTCGCTTGACAATAGCCCAGTATTTCTCAATTGGGCGGAGCTCTGGCGTGTTGGGAGGGTTCTTGTCCTTGGGAACCACCTGCA
>NW_026598075.1:0-11449 GCF_029784155.1 Uranotaenia lowii
ACAAAAATGACAAAAATGACAAAAATGACAAAAATGACAAAAATGACAAAAATGACAAAAATGACAAAAATGACAAAAATGACAAAAATGACAAAAATGACAAAAATGACAAAAATGACAAAAATGACAAAAATGACAAAAATGACAAAAATGACAAAAATGACAAAAATGACAAAAATGACAAAAATGACAAAAATGACAAAAATGACAAAAATGACAAAAATGACAAAAATGACAAAAATGACAAAAATGACAAAAATGACAAAAATGACAAAAATGACAAAAATGACAAAAATGACAAAAATGACAAAAATGACAAAAATGACAAAAATGACAAAAATGACAAAAATGACAAAAATGACAAAAATGACAAAAATGACAAAAATGACAAAAATGACAAAAATGACAAAAATGACAAAAATGACAAAAATGACAAAAATGACAAAAATGACAAAAATGACAAAAATGACAAAAATGACAAAAATGACAAAAATGACAAAAATGACAAAAATGACAAAAATGACAAAAATGACAAAAATGACAAAAATGACAAAAATGACAAAAATGACAAAAATGACAAAAATGACAAAAATGACAAAAATGACAAAAATGACAAAAATGACAAAAATGACAAAAATGACAAAAATGACAAAAATGACAAAAATGACAAAAATGACAAAAATGACAAAAATGACAAAAATGACAAAAATGACAAAAATGACAAAAATGACAAAAATGACAAAAATGACAAAAATGACAAAAATGACAAAAATGACAAAAATGACAAAAATGACAAAAATGACAAAAATGACAAAAATGACAAAAATGACAAAAATGACAAAAATGACAAAAATGACAAAAATGACAAAAATGACAAAAATGACAAAAATGACAAAAATGACAAAAATGACAAAAATGACAAAAATGACAAAAATGACAAAAATGACAAAAATGACAAAAATGACATAAATGACATAAATGACATAAATGACATAAATGACATAAATGACATAAATGACAAAAATGACAAAAATGACAAAAATGACAAAAATGACAAAAATGACAAAAATGACAAAAATGACAAAAATGACAAAAATGACAAAAATGACAAAAATGACAAAAATGACAAAAATGACAAAAATGACAAAAATGACAAAAATGACAAAAATGACAAAAATGACAAAAATGACAAAAATGACAAAAATGACAAAAATGACAAAAATGACAAAAATGACAAAAATGACAAAAATGACAAAAATGACAAAAATGACAAAAATGACAAAAATGACAAAAATGACAAAAATGACAAAAATGACAAAAAATGACAAAAAATGACAAAAAATGACAAAAAATGACAAAAATGACAAAAATAACAAAAATGACAAAAATGACAAAAATGACAAAAATGACAAAAATGACAAAAATGACAAAAATGACAAAAATGACAAAAGACAAAAATGACAAAAATGACAAAAATGACAAAAATGACAAAAATGACAAAAATGTCAACAATGACAAAAATGGAAAAAATTACAAAAATGACAAAAATGACAAAAATGACAAAAATGATAAAAATGACAAAAATGACAAAAATGACAAAAATGACGAAAATGACAAAAATCACAAAAATGACAAAAATGACAAAAATGACAAAAATGACAAAAATGACAAAAATGACAAAAATGTTAAAAATGACAAAAATGACAAAAATGACAAAAATGCCAAAAATGCCAAAAATGACAAAATTGACAAAAATGACAAAAATGACAAAAATGACAAAAATGACAAAAATGACAAAAATGACAAAAATGACAAAAATGACAAAAATGACAAAAATGACAAAAATGACAAAAATGACAAAAATGTTGTTTTCCAAAGATTCTTCAAGAGATTTCCTTATAATCTGAACTGCATTGCTATGAAACTATCGTTGGAAAACCGAATATTACGGAAAATATTTTACATATACAAGCTAAATTATCAGTTTACAAGCGTTGTTCAATTCGTAACATGGCTACCAATAAATATGAACAGGAAGTTATAACTATTGAGTAGTGAACATGCATATAAGAGAAGCGATGACTGATCCCTTTTAAAATAAAAAAATGTGGTAACATCACCGAAAGCTTGGACAAAAAATCCTCAGCACTGTTTTCTGGCTCAATGTTCAAGCTCTAAAGTGAACGCTCAGTAAATACAACAAAATAACATTAAATTTGATGCCAGTAGTGTCGCGATAAACGGTATGAATGACTTGAATTCAGTAAACAATCACATAGTTTTCTAACTAGGAACACGATCTACAAAGCAGTGAAAAAAATACACCCAATCATAAATTCATATGACGAGCTTTAGAATTATGTTTGAAATACAACAACAATTGCATTACTCTTCTTGATTGAGTTTTTAATTACAAAGCCAAGAGCTCTACGACAAAAGCTCGGATCGATTGGAATCGATTTTGACAGTTTTTTTTTGTATCGATTGGAATTTTGTGTTTCATTTGTCGCTTCTCTTACATGAAGGTTCACTACAATTTAGTACTAAGTCGCAATCAGGACAGATGTGGACTTCAAAAGTTATGATCTAGAAATATGTTGAGGCATAACCTCCAATATCTTTTTGCATTACGGCATTTTTTTGCATTACGTCATTTATGGACGCCGCCTTAGATTCGTCCTTTTTTTATAAAACTAATCATTTCATTCTTGTTTAGAGGTTAGGCTGAAGCCTTTCGGTAAGGTTGTGTTCGTAAAGAACTGTCTATACCAGGGATGAGCAACCCGCGGCCCGCGGGCCGCCTGTGGCCCGCAAGACCCTTTTGTGCGGCCCGCGAAGGTTTTTTCAAATTTTTATGCCTTAACTTTTTCTACAATGGATAGTTAGGAAAATGTATACGACTTGATCAAAAATGCACTCTTCTGCATTAACCCCACAATCATTCGGATTGTTAAGTTTTTTTCTGGAATTTTAAGCACTTATTATGTTCTGTTCAAGGCATGCATGCAAAATTGTTTATAGGTATAACGAAATATTAGAGTTCGTTTGGACAGACCATTTCGCATGGTAAAAAGAGACTTACCGTGTCGACGTTCAAAAAAGAAAGAGACATTTCATTTTATTCATGCTAAACATTATAGTTTTTGATGCCATGATTCTCCATATTGATTTACAAATTATGATAAAATGGTAACGCTATACAATCAAATTATAGTAAAATATCGAGAAGTTTTTAAGAACTTTCAAAGTTGTTTGAATTTAAGGTGACCAATATGTACGAGATTGGTCAGAGTTTTGTATTCAGGATTGATTTTTTTTTATTTTTTTTAAACTCCTATCACTTTGGAAAGCAAAATCCATTAAAAAGTGTCGAAAGAGCATCCAAAAACCATGATCAAAGGAATTTCAATGTTCGTTAGTGGAATCAATATTTTAGTTTCAAGCAAAACTAAATTTGTATGATAAAAAATATGCTCAACAGATTTTTTTTTAAATTATTCCATCCAATTCGGCAAAAAGGCTTGTTCTGTTAGCATTCAAATACTGGCAAAAAAAATTAAAATAAAACCATGTGAAAATTTGTTTATTTCTGAATAATGACGAAAATTACGAAAGTTTGATAATATTAAAAGCATGAGTGAGCGATTTGAAACTTTTTATAAACATGAATCAGCTGGCATCAAAGTAACCGACGAAAATTTGATTTTGATTAGTTTTTGATCGAAATAATAAATATCTGATATTCTGTGATTCGACCCAAGAGATTATCTGTGATGATTTTTTAAGAAATTTTACAGAAAATTTATAACAAAAATCGATTGATTGAGTTATTTCACTAATCCTTTGCGTTTCATGTATGTATGTATGTATGTATTGAATCCACCTTGGGTTTACGGCAGCGCCGCGGTTGTGGCAAAAAAAATAACCCACACGTCCATCTTGGCTACCACGCAACACAACAATAACCACTCTATGAGACTTCTAAGGGAATGGAATCGTAAGCAGAGGCACTAACGGTATCCAGGGTGAAAAGGGGAAAAGTCTCGAGAAGCTATAACCATGTTGTTGACTAACCAAGATAGCATGCAAATTATAATCCCGCCGCCAAGGCTTCCGAAAAAAGAGTGCGTCCTTATTTTACAAAAAGTAATCAAACACTTTCTTTTCCTCAACCATGCCAAATTCCCTTGGCATAAATTGAGGAACGTCCAGTATTCGAAACGGGAACTAGCATACACGGTAACCGCTCCTTTTGTAAAACGAGGATACCCAGATGCCCCTACCCTAGATATAAATATAATACAATAGATATATAATACAATGAAATATAATATGAAATTGTTGTAATGTTATAGCATATGCATAGTAATGTAATGAGTATGATGTTGTGTTAAAATAAAATAATTTAGTACAATATCCAAAAGTCATCTACTGTTAATTGTCGGCCTTCGATCAGACCGAACTGAGCGCCATGAGAAAACATAGTAACAACAGAAATTTAATCTTTTCTAATTCATATTCTAGATCGAAGGGCCAATTCTATCGATTACAATGAATTCCTTGGATTATAACTATCGACTCTGGTTGATAAACATCAATGATTTTGTCTCAATATGAAAATATTTGCGCTCTAAAGTATCTTAAAAAAATAATGATGGCCTTGCAGTTCAGTCTGGTCGAATTCCGACCAAATATAAGTTTATATAAGAAATACAGCTGAAAATATGTCTATAATATGTTATTAAAAAAAATTATAATATGAAAATATAATGATATCTAATTCTATGATAATATCTACTCATTGTGAAGATTGTTACATTATGATACATAGATGTTTAGAATAGATTATTATTTTGTTGATTTATCTCAATGTGTTCCAAAATAGTTGATCTGAAAAAAAAATTAATAAAAATGTTATCTGATAAATTAAAACTTTATTAACAGATTCATATCAATGTCTGTTTGTTTCCTCCAAAATACCAGACCTTCTCCTGAATATATTTTGAAAACTAAAACATAAATAAATTAGAAATTTATGATAGGGTAAAGGGCTTATTATGGAATCCTTGAAAATTAGTGTCACGATGGTAAATTTATTGGGCAATGTTTTGAATAAGCATTATCTGAAAAAGTGAAATATAAATTAGAACACTCTTCAATGAAGAATATTTAAATGACATTTTTATTTTTGACGCACTGCTTTTAAGCATGTTTACAACTGAAATGGTATTAATTCACTATATTATAATATTTTTAACACGTAGCATAAATTGTCATATGTGTATGTTTGTTTATATGGTTCCTCCATTTGTGACCTCCGAAACCTAAAATGGTTGTGATGCTGGAAAAATCATGTAAAATACATTTCATTCACTGCAGTTCCGTAATATAATAATCCCTAGTATTTGAATATCTCCTGCAACTCAAGAAAGTTATTCTTTTTTTTTTTTTTTTTTTTAATATTATTAGTATGGAGATTTTCGTTGAAGTAAACTAAATCATGATATAACATGACTCGCAATTTTAAATTTTTGTTGAATGTTTTTTAATGGAATAAACTAACGTATTTTGGATTAAATAGGTGAAGTTTTTATCAACAATATTTTTTCTGATTTTCCGGAGTTTCAAATAAAAAATTTTGTTCACGAGAAATTTAAAAAAAAAAATTAAATACAAGGTTATCAGGTTTAATATTCATTAAATTAATCAAAACAACACAAAATAATGTGAACTATCATAATGATGTGGTTTATTATCAAATACGCATAGATAATATGGAATGCCATGATATTTGAGTAAATAATAATATGATAATATAAATATATACTCTATCATTATATACACACATCTCCTCTGCTCTTGAACAATCCCTTGACGATGAGAATAATAATTACAGAAAGAAAATATTGTGGATAGGCTAGAAATAGGGAAAAAAATATTTACTATTCAAGTGTTGTAATTAATAAGTAACCTATGTTTAAAAACTTGCGGGCGATACTTATGGCTGAAAACAAAAAAAAAGGATTATGGGTTACAAAATATAGTCAAAAACTGTAAACTCAGCCATAATCATTAGTGTTGAATACCTACAAACCTAAGATATCGTTAAGTAAAGATTATAAGATCAAATAATGAGACTTTTATCTTTTTTATTAAAGATGTTTTAAACATTTTTAAAAACATATAATATATATAGAAGAAGCGCTGGTTAAGCTGAAACTGGTTAAATGAAATTTTATAATGATAAGATAATGTTTTAATTCGGCTCACTAAAAACGGATGAATCCAAAATGCACCTAAAATAGTACAGCAATAATAACAATAATAACGACAAAAAATAGGAATAATTCGCCGCTACCGTTCCCACTGCATCAGCGTCATAAATTCATCTTGACAATAATTTAGTTTTACCTAAAAATGCAAAATATACTACTCTCGTGCGAACTCCTCTCCACTGAGCTTTCGTCTGTCGAAAAGTGTAGTTTACATCTAAAAAAAATAATACTGAAACGATCTCACCATAGTTTTACAGTTGTCTGTGACATTCATCCATCCGCGCTACGGCGCACGTTCACAGAGGCCCACTCAGCAGTCAGGTAAATTTTGCCAGTCACGCTGTGTGCTGGCTGTGTCTTTTCCTATGTCTTTACATCGTGTACACTCACACCAATTAGACTTGCCTTTTCATTCGCGTTCTTCAAATTGTTCGACAACAAGGCACAACCACGCAACCAAACAAGGCGATTTTTTTCTTCGTTATAAAGTTAACACTTCAACTTTCCCTGCACTTTTTGGCATAATTTCCGATTTCGACACTGCTAGCTAGAATTTGACCAAACACAAAACACAGACGCAAACTTCCCCCACGCTCGGCAACTTTTCAGCTAGCCACCATTTTTGTTTGCCTCTTCTGATATCCAATCATTACTGGGGCGATGAAACACAAAGCAAATATATACTTTTCCTTCCTTTTTATCGAATAAATCAACTCTTTCACAATAATTCAACTATGCTACGACAATACACTTAAAAAACTTCCCGATTACATGCGTTTTCGAACCAAAGGTTCCATATCCAAAACCGAAAAACTGCGCGACGAGAAAACGCAACCACACTCGACGAAGGCTGTCAGCGAACTCTGATTTCACTAATCCTTTGCGTTTCATATTACCAAAGTCATAATATAGCTTTAGAAATCCTATCCCAATGATATATGGACAATATTAAAAATCATAAAAATCTGTATAAAAATTCTAGAATCAAGAATGTATTTTTGAAGATAATTGCCTAATCAACCTTGCTCAACATCTCAATGCAATGATCCAATACTGAACTTTAATTAAAAAATTGGAGTTTTAATCTAAGCTTTGAGGACAAATTGTAATTGTGGAAAAAAATCAGAAAGTCAATTAGCGATTCAACGTCCAACGCTAAGAAGACGGTGATTTTCACACATTGTTTTTCACACTCTTTAAGTTGTCACTATGGTAAGCTCCAGAAGATTTTTAAATATAAGTGATGACGAATAGTACCTTCGGTTTTAATTCCTTAAAAAAAAAAACCTTCGGTTTTAACAAAAAGGTTGTTGTAATGTTCGCTAAGAAGTACTATTAAAAATTGAGAGAATTTAAACATGACAAAGATTTAGTGATGTACCTTGTCAATATCGGGTATTTAAAATGTTGTGGTGAATTTCAGTTTTTAATCAAGTAAATTCGTGTTATTTTTCCTTTTTCAGATTTGTTTTGCTAAAAATTTGAAGTTATAAAAAATCGTGAAGCTTTGCTAACTATTGAAAAAAAAAAGTTATTTCAAGTGCGGCCCGCCAATAAGATTTCTAATTTAAATTGGCCTGTTGGTTCAAAAGGTTGCTCACCCCTGGTCTATACCTATATCCTAATAGCAGCAACCAATGCTTATACAGTGCTTTTATAGGGTTATATCAGTTTCTCAACTTAAGCAGCAGTTAATTTCGCCAAACCTGGCTCACGGGGCTAAAGTCAGTTTCACATAGAATCTGGTCGCATCTTTTCATTTACTGCAGCGCCCCATAGTGGTCACATCGCGAATCTATTGACAGTGTTTTGATCCGAATGGTTTGTTTACTTAGTGGTGAAAATTTCATCAATATTGAAGCAGTCAGTCAAAAGTTATCGACGATGGAACGCGAAAGGCGAGAGAAATTCTGCACACTCACGTAGAGAAACCGACGTGATCAGGGGTAAAGATCGCGAAATTCCTGAAATATCCAAAATCGACTGTAAATTCGGTGCTGCAACGTTACCGGGAGACCCTTACGGTAGATCGAGCAAAACAAACCAGGCGAAAAAGTGGAACATATGACCGGAAGCTGCGAGCAAAGGTAATGCGATCAGTTCACAATAATCCTGGAATCTCCTTGCGTGATTTGGCGAAAAAGTTCAAGACGAACCACTGTACAGCTCGACGAATTTGTTTGCGAGAAGGCTTGGGGTCGTATCATGCAAGCAAACACCCCAACAGGACGCTGAAACAAACCCTGGTTTCCAAAACCAGGGCAAGGAAGTTGTACGAGAAAGTGTTGACCAAGTACAACGGATGCATTTTGATGGACGACGAAACTTACGTCAAAATGGATTTTGGACAAATACCCGGTTACAAATTTTACCTTGCGAAGCGTAAAGGGAATGTTGCGGGTAGATTTAAGTTTGTTTTTGCAGATAAATTTGCTCGTAAGTTAATGATTTGGCCAGGGATCTGTAATTGTGGGAAGAAGACTAAGATTTTAATCACTGGGGACACAATGAATGGAAATGTTTACAAAGAAGCATGTCTCCAGAAGAGGGTTTTGTCATTCATTCGGTCCCACAAAGGTCCGGTGAAGTTTTGGCCGAACCTAGAAGCTGCCACTACAGTCGGGATGTCATTAAGTGGTATAAGAAGAACAAGATCGATTTTATTAAAAAAAAGTATCAATCCACCAAACTGTCCGGATTTTCGTCTCATCGTGAAATATTGGGCAATAGTTAAGGGCAAACTGAAGGAATGTGGCAGAACCATGAAAAAACCCGCTCAAAAGGAAAAGTGGTGGAACAAGATGGTGAATGGGATTACCAGCAGTACTGTGCAGAAAATGATGGATGATATCACAGAAAAGGTTCGAAAATTCATACGAAAAGCTGACGAATGATTTTTATCTATTTTTTCCTTAAAGTGCAATAAAAACCCTACAAAATGACATTTTTACTTTTTTTCTATGTGAAACAGAACTTAATATGATGCACAGAATCAAGCTCTATAATTGACGATAGAGCAGAATTGGAGCTAGATGTTGGTGCTTATGGTTACTTGGTAGCTAAGCGTTTAAAAATCTTTTGTGAAAGTAAATTGTTGTAAAAGCTACAAGTTTTAGGTTTTGCGTAAGATTTAGCCGTGCAGCATTCACTGAATGTCAGTGGTGCTCAAATTGTTGAAAAACTTTAATTTCTAAACACATCTGGTTTTTATAACGTTTCCTTCAACGTTTTAGAAGCAGTTGTTTATCATTCTGTTCGAACATAAAAGAAAGTTTCGTATTTTTTATTTCTTCTTTAATTTAATCAATTTCTTCTTCAAATATCTCTTAAGTAAAAGTAAAATAATTCTAACAACAATAGGGATGATTTTAAAATACATGACTGATTTCAATTTATTTTCATTGTTGTTTTTCGAACATTCAAAATTGTTTACGCTGATGAACTTGAACTAGTACAACAAAAGTGATAGATCGTTGTCTAAAATAAGAATCTTGACCTTATCCACTGTTCGGGAAACAATGTGAGTGATGAACTTGCGACAGATTGATGAAATCAAACGTAAAATGCAGGAGAAGACTGTCTTTCCAAAAAACAACCTTTCTGATGCCCGAAATTTCATCCCGTATGGGGTATCATAAAATCATATCCCTATACCCAGGGCACATATTTGGCACAGACAGGATATCAACAGCTATGATACGGTCTTTCATGTGGTTTTTTCTTCTCTCTTTGTTCCATTTTCCCACACCCGCAACGCGTTCCACCTACGATGACGCTTCGCTTCGCTTCTCTGACGTGATTGGCGAATGATGTTATGTTGCTGTCACTCGGTCCGATCTTCGGTAACTTTTTTGCCACCGTACACAACACCAAAAACGATGCCCAGCTTGGAGTGACTTCAACAGCTCGTGCAAATGTCGAGCGACGGAAGTGCTGTGCGATTACAAAGGACTTACCACCCTGCCGACGTCGCTGCCGATGGGGAACGTTACCCTGCTGTAAGTACATACAAATTTGGCACTCATAGTTTTATTTTCGTCTTTTCTGGGTTTTTTTTACGTTGAGGAGTAGTTTCGTTTTGGATGGGGTTTTAAGAATATTTTTGCAACATATTTGCTCGGTTCTTGTTTGACGGAGAAGCTAACTCTCGCCAACGCCAGATATTCATTCTGTTGTAATGTGTTATTGGAATACCAACTGTTGGCAACTATTTAGAAGCTTGGTTCAAACCAAGTCTAGAAGTGTCAGTTATGGCAACAGTTTCTTTTTGATTTTGACAGATGAGTGCAAATTGCTACCATATGACGACATTCACATGAAATTAAACGAGTTGGAATAAGTCACAGTTTAAGAAACTATTAGGTGCCTTATTCTTAACTGTTCCTGCTGCATGTCGACCCCATAAACTTTTAAGTTAGGTTTAATTGTAATATTTCTTGGTAAATTTATTATCAACCCATAGAAATTTTAGTAGCACTAATCATATCAATTCTCAATTCTCAATCTCAATTCTTTTGCTCAAATACTTTACAAACATAGTGCAGATTGTTTATTATGCCCAGTCTGTTGGAAAATTTTTAGCCAGGTTTAACTTTTTTTCAAACTTTCAAAACAGTAATGCAAAATTCTCATGATAGGAGCATGGCCAAACGTGTATCTAAAAAACTAAATGAAATAAAAATGCAAATTCATTCCATGGAGATACTATCTTATATTTATTTTACCTGATTTGAAATACTTGTAAAAACTGCTTTGTGAAAAGTAAATATCTCATCCACTTATAACAAGTTGTAAAAGCGGATTTTTCCAGCATTTATTGTTCGAGACTTGCCATGTGAGATAGTAATGTGAGATAAAAAAAAACTTAGAAATTTGGAAAAGCTTTTGAAAATCCATCAATTAACCAAAAAAGCACATTTCAACAAATCACCGTATGTGGACGACCATGCTAAAGTCATGTAAAATATTGATCAAGAAGGCCGTTTACTGTACTTTTGCAAGCACCAAACAGTTTCTAAAAATTGACCTTCTAGCTTTGAATTATATAAATGATGTTTAAAATCGTTTAATACTGTTTAACAATATTTATTGAATTGTGTGTCTGAGAATGTTGAGAAAAGAAGTACTTAAAGAGAAAAAAAAGTTAATCTGTATGAGGCACTTCTGCCCTGAGA